>NW_026111616.1:102500-130000 GCF_024679095.1 Eriocheir sinensis | reverse complement strand
ACTTATCCCACCTGTCTGCAGTGCGTTCATCACTCATCGGCGGCAAATGGTGCATGGTTCATATTCTTTTTGCTAGTGGTAAGTGTTGGTGTAGTGCAGACTGAGTGCGGACTGAGGTAGAGGTGATAGACTATAGACGAAAAATGGTTAGTATGCTTTTATATACTGATCCATTATAAAGTTTGTTCAGATATTTAGGTTGGTATTCTCAGACGCATCCGCCTCTCACCTGAACTCTTTCCAAAGGCCGTAAAGGATATTAATCGGGGTCTACTGACTGCTGTTTTCGGTTTGTGGTACAGAAGGGTAACACTACCACCAGGGTCATAAAACTACCCCTGGAAATGCTAACTGAACCTACGAGAGCCTTGTCCCCCCTCCCCCTCCCCCTTCGGCTGTTGCAACTTCTATTCCTCCTACCCCTTCTGATCCTCCTGTTCCTGTCTGTGCTTGGGCGCCGAAATGATTAGGGATATGACCATTAGTGTGTTGTTATACCGCGACTAATTGATCGAGCACCGAGTTGAGAGAAAAAGAAAATATAAACAAATGAAACAAAATAGAACAAGACAACCGAGTGATATCGAACCAACATAAATAACAAAGAAACAAAACAAAGCGGGTCAGACCATAAATGCAAAGCGACTGGCTGGCACTGAGAGATGAGGCGCGAGGCAAGAAACGAACGACTGTAAAAGCAAACACCAAACTTTAAAGAGGACCTCAATCTTGACCAAACAAAGCATCACGGAGGACGAAGCATTAACACAGACAGGCCGCAAACAGACCGACTGCGAACTCTATACAGCACATCACCTGGGCCGCGGGAGGAGGAGGAAGAGGAGGAGGGGGGTCGAGAGAGAGGTGGGAGAGAGAGGGAGACTTACATGACACGGGAATAAGTAAATCTGCGAGAGGCACGAGATGACAAGGGTACGAAAGTGGGAACAAGAGGAGGAATAGGAGGAGGGAGAGTAGAAGCAATAACAGGAACAGGAGAATCAGAAGGGGTAGGAGGAATAGAAGTTGCGACAGCCGGAGGGGGAGGGGAAGGGGGAGGCGGAGGGGGAGTTGCAGGTGACGAGTGTTGGCCGGCTAATCCCCTTGACATGTCCTTGCTCACTCCCCTCAGGCCGTATCGTTGCTTGTGACAGCTCGAGAGGGCCAGATTTGTACACACACACACACACACACACACACACACACACACACACACACACAGATATAGACAGTCTTATAGAATGATAGATGGAATGAGATCTTATATTCATGCGTGTGTTCTGACGGAATGTATATATTTTTTTCCACGAGCGCTAAGTTTAAAGGTAAAAGCTAAAACTATTTCCCAAAAATTCTCGATGGGGGTGTTGGGTGCCCTCGCTGTAAAGGTCGGTCGAACAGACTCCTAATAAAACTCCGTACTCTTTGAATGGGCCTTTGAATGTACGTGGACAGTCTCTTTGAAGGAGCTTTTACAGGAGTTCTGCTCTATACTTTTCTCGAGGTCAACACATACATGGATCAGGATAGAGGCTGGATTGGTGGTGAAGCGAGGCGGAAAGGGAAGGCGTGGGAGGACTGTGCGACGAGAGGGAAGTATTGGACTCTACCATGAAAACAGAGATTAGTTAGACTGGCGGTGAGGTTGAGGTTGTGAGGTGGAGGGCCGAGGTGGATGAGACGATATGAAGAAAGGTTTGTGCTGGATCCAGGTGGGTTGGGGGCAGTTTTGAGCGTTGCATTAGCCAGGGACGGGACTGGACAGGAGGCAAGTTTTTGAGAGTGCGAGGTGGAGGGACTGCGTGGATCCTGAGAGGTGGAGTGCTTGAGTGGATGCTGCAGTGAGAGGGAGTGTTTGTTCAGAATAAAGGTAGGTCGGGGAGGGTTTCGAGCACTCCGTTGGCAAGGACTTTACCGTGGACACAGGGGAGAGGCTGGACTGACCGTGAGATTGCGAGGCTGCGAGGTGGAGGGCGTGGGTGAATTCAGCGACAGGAGGGAGGGAGTGTTTGCGCTGGATCAAGGTGGGTTTGGGAAGGTTTTGAGCGCTGCGTTGGCCGGGGAAAGGGGACAGGAGAGGTCAGGTGAGAACGGGGTGAATACTGAATAGGGTTGGGTGGAGTGCGTGCATACTTATAGGGTGTGGGTGATATAGAAGATACAGAGTGTGATATACAGGGAGATACGGGATGATGTAAGAGGGTGCTACAAGGTGACAAAGAATGATACGGAGGTTGATACAGGGTGACACAGAATGATATGGAGGGTGATACAGAGCGATACAGAGTGACAGGATGATGAAGAGTTGGCTTTGTAATAAAATGTAGGTACAAAGGTGACATAGAAGAATAGGTTATGCATAAACTGTTGTAATGTAAGTAAATTGAATGACTTTACAAAACTTATGGACGAGTCTACTTGAAAAACAACTTAAAAAAAATATATATTAGGAAATTCAAAAAGTTACATATTAGGAAACAAAAACAAAAAAACTATGGTCAATAAGACGTAATGAGAAAAGAGAAAAGATGTATGAAAAGAAGGCAAAGAAAATGATAAAGAAATAAAGTAAAACAAATACACATAGGAAAAGACAAAGTAGTAAAGGAAAAGTAAAGAAAACAAGATATAAAGTGGTAAAGAATAAGAAACAGGTAAATAAAAGGCACACAAAAAACGGAACGCAGAATGTAAGGGGACACAGTGGAAAAGACACGACAGAAAATGAAAAAAAAAAAGCCCCCCAAAAAAGGATGACGTCAGAAAAAGGGAGAAGCAAAGGGAGAAGAATAAAAGCGCCGGGAACTTAAAAGAGGATGAAGAAATAGGCTCAAATTAGGAGAGGGGAGAGGGAGAGAGAGGCGGGAGTGAGTGAAGGAGGGAGAAGGGCGGGATATGAAAGACAGGGGTAAGGAGGGCAGGGGAGAGGCAGGGGTAGCAGGGGAGAGGCAGGGGTGAGGATGTGAGGCAAGGAAGGGTTAAACATGCGGGTCAGGGTTGCTCTGCAGGAGGTGATTAAATGAGAGAGAGAGAGAGAGAGAGAGAGAGAGAAGAGAGAGAGAGAGAGGCGTAAATGCTTAAAAATACAAAACGAAGGGACAAGGATAAAAGGAAGGAAGAAAAAACATGAAAGATAGAGAGAGCAGGGAAACGGTAAAGGGCAATCGCTTACAAAAAAACGTATATAAAACGAAGGGGAACTGTAAAAGGAAGAAAAATAAACATGTGAGAGAGAGAGAGAGAGAGAGAGACAGAGACAGAGACAGAGACAGAGACAGAGACAGAGACAGAGACAGAGACAGAGACAGAGACAGAGACAGAGAGAGAGAGAAGCGACAAAATGCGAGCAAGGCAGGTTGAGATACGGTAAACAAGGGGACGATGGAGAGGCGGGTAGAGGGATGGCATATATAGATAGCAAGTGTCAAGGGTGATCAGAGAGAGTAAACCATCAAAAGGCAGTGAAAAAGGAAGCAAAACAAGCATAGAAAGAGGGAGATGAAAGGCAGAGTATAAAGTTAGCAATATAAAGTATAATGGAGGTAGAGGACGCAGGGTGAAGAAGAGAGACAAGGGAGAAAGAGGAGGCAGACAATATAAGGAAGCAGTGTAAGGTACAGGGGAGGAAGAGGAAGAAGGTAAGGCAGAAGAGGCAAGGTAGGAGAGAGAGGGAGATAAAAGCCAAAATATAAGGGAACAGTATAAAGTACAAGGGAGATCTAGGAAGCAGGATGAGGCATAGAGGAAAGGTATAAGAGGGAGGCAAAGGGATGTGTACAGGTCAGAGGGAAGGGAGGAAGGATGAGGGGAAGGGGAGGGTGAAGGAAGGGGAGGAAGGGACATGATTGCGCGGATCAAGCCCTTCGTTCTGCAGCGTCCTGTATGCTTCGTGAATGGCCACTTGTATTTACGAGTGTGTGTTTGTGTCTGTTTGTGTGCGTGTCGGGAAGGGTTATGATGGTGGTGGTGTTTGTGGTGAGGGTGACAGAGGAAAGATGGAAGGGGAGGAGGAGGAGGAAAAGAAAGAAGTGGAAGAGGAGGAGGAAAAGAAAAGAAGAAAGTGGGAAAGGAGGAGGAAAAGAAGAAAGTGGGAGAGGAGGAGGAAAAGAAGGAAGTGGGAAAGGAGGAGGAAAAGAAGGAAGTGGGATAAGAGGAGGAAAAGAAGGAAGTGGAGGAAAAGGAGAAAGTGGGAGAGAAGAGGAGGAAAAGGAGGAGATGGCAAAGGGGGACGAAAAGAAGAAAATAGGAGAGGAGGGAAAGAAGGAAATGGGAGAGGAAGAGAAAAAGAATGAAGTGGAAGAGGAGGAAAATATGTAGGAGAGTAGGAATAGGAGTAAAAGAAGTCCGAGAGGAGAATAAGAAGGAAATGGAAGAGGAAAAGAAGTGAGAGAGGAGGAAAACGAACGAATAGGAAGAGGAGGAGGCAGAAGGAAGTGGGAAAGGAGGAGAAAAAGAGGAAACAATGTTTGAAGGATGTAAAGAAATAATGATTACGAAGAATAGAATTACAGCGAGGAGGAGGAGGCGGCGGCAAACAGGGAATACAAAGAAGAGGAACAAGAGGAGGAAAACGAGGGAATAGGAAGAGGAGACAGATATGGAAGTTGGAAAGGATGAGAAAAAGGAAAATATGTATGAAGAATGTAAACAAATAATGATTACAAAGAATAGAATTACAACGAGGAGGAGGAGGCGGCAAACAGAGAATACAAAGAAGAGGAACAAGAGGAGGAAAACGAAGGAATAGGAAGAGGAGGAGACAGAAGGAAGTGGGAAAAGAGGAGAAAAAGGAGGAAAAAAATGTATGAGAATGTAAACAAACAATGAAAAAGATGAATAGAATTACAACGAGGAGGAGGAGGAGGAGGCAAACAGGGAATACAAAGAGCTAGGAACAAGAGCAGATTAAAACAAATTAGCACGAGGAACGCAAGTAATGCACAAAAAAGAAGCGGCCAGTGACCCCAGTCCTTGAATATCACGAATTTGCACATCCCCGCTGATCCCTTGAGCCGGGTTTTGGGAGGTGTTCATCATTGTTTGAAGCATATATTTATTCACCTCATCCCTTAATTAATGACACTTTCTCTCGCTGATCCCCTTTCGGAGCATAAGTATTAATAACGAGGAAGAGTAACTGTTAGCACTTAACGTTTATAAGTGAGTTTGTATATTTTTCTTCACTATACATATTAATTTATTTATTCATTTCTGTTTCTATATTCCGTGCTCCACCTTTTTTTCTGTATAGCAATTTCATAACTTTTCCTGATCATCATTATCCATCATATTTTTTTTTTTTATCGCAGCTATCAATTTTTATCATCAATTCAATTCTCTTTCTGTTGACAAATAATAACAGCTTTTTTTTTATATGTCAGCCTAGTTTCATTTGCTCATCATTCTATTTTTCGTAGCATCCCTTCTATGTCTATTTTTTTAGGGGCAATGACAGGATTTTTTTCATTATCCAGCTTCATTTTTCCACCGCTTTATTTTTCTACCTTCCTTTATCACATTTTTACACACACACACACACACGTCTATCACATTTCCTATCACTAATCCCATGGTTTTTTTTAGGGAGATAAATAATAAAAATAAAAGAAACTAACAACATTTTTTTTATGTCAACCGAGTTTCATATGTTCATCAGCATTATGGATTTATTTTTCATACCTTCTTTCAATCACATTTATCACATTTTCTATTCCCACTTCATTTTTTACACCAACCCAGTTTCATATATTCATAGTTTTTTTTTTTCCTTTTCTTCTCCCCCCCCCTTTTTTTTTTTACCTCCCCCAATCACCCACCACGAGCGGCCGGCGGGTGACTGCTAGCTGCGGCGACTCGATAGATTACACCGTCAAAGGCAATATTTAAAAGGCTCGCTCACTCCCACGTCACCAAACTTTCCGGCCATAATTCTGTGCCGCCCGATACCTCACCTATAATTGACTCTCTCTCTCTCTCTCTCTCTCTCTCTCTCTCTCTCTCTCTCTCTCTCTCTCTCTCTCTCTCTCTCTCTCTCTCTCTCTCTCTCTGTCATCATTTCCTCCCTCCCTTCCTTCTCCCTCTCTCCTCTTTTCCATCACCGTCTCCCTCCAGTCATCATTGCCTCCCTCCCTTCCCTCCCTTCCCTCCCTCCCTCTCTTTCTCTCCCTTCATCTCTCTTCCTGCATTCCCCTTACTCTAAATCTTTTACCTCGGGCATTCCCCTTCCGTTCTAAATTCCTTTACTAAATGCCTATGATTCTCCTCTGCCTTGATATTTTTGCTCTTGTATTGCTATTTCAACATTGTTTTCGCTTCAGGCTCGGGTATATTATCTTCAACATTTACCTACTTGAATCGCACTATACTTTACTCTTTCTGATACGAATAACACTCAAACAAAGTATCATGCGTTATTCCCATCCCTAAGTGTCACCTATTGTTGATTATTCCACTATCACATCCTCTCCCATTCTCATTTTAAACTAACTAATGATATCATCCATTTTTTATTCCATTACTATATACTTTCCCATACTCATTATAAACCGGCCAATGATAGAATGTCTGCTTCTTCATCATTACCTCTTTATTACTTATATATCATTATTATTTTTGCTAGCATGTAACGAGCCATATAATCGACATCACACAACTCTTTCCAAACACTTCATCTCCATAACCACCAAATCACAATCTTTTTATCTCCTCATTCTCTCTCTTGTCCTCCTCTAAGCATCCTCATTGTTCCTCCCTCCTCCTCCCCCTTGCCCCTTTCAATCACCTGCTTAATTCGCCTCAGCCCCCCCCTCCCCCGCTGCTTCCATCATTACCCTCCTGAATGTTCCCTGATTTGCTTCTCCGAGGAAAATCATCAAATTTCCATTATGTTCCAGAAAAATGCAATTCCCTGAGAAACATGATACCGAGACGAGGCGATAATGTGTGTGTGTGTGTGTGTGTGTGTGTGTGTGTGTGTGTGTGTGTGTGTGTGTGTGTGTCATTTAGGGAGGGAAAAAATAGAAAAGCAAGGAGATAGAGAGGAAAGAATGGGGAAAATAAAGAAAAAAATGTGCTTATGGCTAAAAAAAAAAGGCTCTAGTACATTGAAACAAAAAAAAGGAAAAGGAAAAGTGCAAAAAATATAAAATGTGAAAGTTACGTTGTACAGTTGGCAGCGAAAAGATGAGGGAAAGAGTAAATGTGATGAAGAGGCAGAAAGTGTGAGACGAAGATTAAGGAGCCGAGGGAGGAGGGCGGAGGAGATAAAGGGCAGGAGAGGAGGGTGGAGGCAGAGTGACCTTGACAAGAGTTTAAGGGAGGCAGGAAAGGTCGGGGGTCGTGAAAAATGAGAAGGAGGAGAAAGAAATTATTATAAACAGTACGATGATTCTTCTTCTCCTCCTCCTCCTTATTTTTATTCCCTTTCATTCTCTCTCGTTTTCTTCCCTTTCACAGCGCTCCCTTCATTCCCTTATCCATTCCTCATCCTATCCCTTTCTATTCGCATACCTGACCCTCTCCTTCCCTTACTCCTATCCTGTTTCCTCCTTCCTCTCCTTGCCTCTGCTTCCCACTCTCTCTCCTTCCTTCCTCGCTGCTTCCCTCCTTTCGCTGTCGTCTGAGTGCGCCGTAAAGTCTTTGTGCTTTCGTCATAAATCTCCTTTCTCTCCCCACGACCTTCATTTTATCTCACCTCGAGGTTGCAAGTTATGGTACATCTGTGTTCGTCTTCCTCAGTGATGATGATAATGATAATACTATTTATAATAAATGGATTTATGGAGATCATATGAGTAGAACTGAAAATTGAACAAAAAGTAAAACTGATAATCCAGAAACTGTGAAAGAAGTGGCGGCAGGCAGAGGACGGGTGGAGGGATGAAGGATGGAGTACTCGAAACAGCAGAGATGTGGAGAACATTGAGAAAAGCTTTGTCCTGTAGTGAACCAGTAATGGATAAAGGTTAATAATAACAATAATAAAAATATTATAATTATAATAAATTAATAACCGTACTCTTTTCAACATATTATTTACCACACCATCCGATCAGCAGCACAAAGGAACGCTTCCCAAGTTGCTATGAATTTGCATAATGGAATCAAAGGTTGCAGTCTGACATTAATAATCCGCCATTTAGATTCTTTAAAAAAAGACAATCCTTGCCACTCGTTAGGGTTAATGACAAATTAATTATTAGAAACCATGCCTCGTAACACTAGATTGGACTAAAAAGTAGTAATAGTAAAGTATATTATAATTATTACTATTATTATTATTATTATTATTATTATTATTATTATTATTATTATTATTATTATTATTATTACTATTATTATTATTATTACTATTATTATTATTATTACTATTATTATTACTATTATTATTACTATTATTACTATTATTATTTCTATTATTATTTATATTATTACTATTATTATTTCTATTATTATTATTATTATTATTATTACTATTATTATTACTATTATTACTATTATTATTACTATTATTATTACTATTATTACTATTATTACTATTATTACTATCATTATTGCTATTATTACTATTATTATTACTATTATTACTATTATTATTACTATTATTATTACTATTATTATTACTATTATTACTATTATTATTACTCCTATTATTACTATTACTACTATTATTGTTATTATTATTATTATTATTATTATTATTACTATTACTATTATTACTATTATTACTATTATTATTATTACTATTATTACTATTATTACTATTACTATTAGTAATTACTATTACTATTATTATTATTACTATTACTATTACTACTATTATTACTATTACTATTATTACTATTACTATTATTACTATTACTATTACTCTTATTACTATTATTATTACTATTATTATTATTATTATTACTATTATTATTATTATTACTATTATTATTATTATTACTATTATTATTATTATTACTATTATTACTATTATTACTATTATTATTACTATTATTACGATTATTATTACTATTACTATTACTATTATTACTATTCAATATTACTATTATTATTATTACTATTATTACTATTATTATTACTATTACCATCATCATTATTGATTATACCGCAGCCAGGACTCAAACCGCAGCCTCGTCGTACGCAGTCGCTTCCGCTACACGGAGGTGACAGCGTACGCCGCGGCTGCGGTTCGAATCCTGGCTGGGGTATAATCAACCTGTCTTTTTGACTCAGTAATAATAAGTATGAATAACAATAGTAAAAGTAGTAGTAGTAGTTACAGTAGTGGTAGATGCTGTAGTAGTGGAATGGAGCACCAGCAGTAAGGAAACAATTCCATGGGTAGAAGAGGCAGCAGAACTCACGAAAAAATATGAAGCACATGACTCACTTTAATGGCGCTTCCTAGTTGTTTTTTCTCCCCTACCCATGAAGCGCAACACATCGGCTCTGTCCCAACACATAAATAGCAATAACCGCCACCGCTGGCTTGAGGCAAAATGAACCGTGTATTGCGGGAGACAAATGAGGCCGTGATCGAAGCCTCATTAGGTGTGTCGGAGCGGCGTTCCGAGCCTAACTCTTTACTCGTTACCCCAACAAATGAACCTCCGGCCGGAATTAATGCCGCCGAAGATGACCGAAACAATAATGGAAGTGGAAAAATACGAGCGAAACTGAAATATTCCCTCGTTAGAATAAATGGTTAGTGGTATGAATGATAATGATGGCGGTGAGTAAATGCAACGTGTCGATAATGATGACTAATAATATAATAATAATAATAATGTATCACTCCTAAGAATATTGGGCTGCATGTAAGCAATATTCCCTCTGATTATAATTAACAAAAATGTCCACAAAACTTTTTGAATATAAAAATAATGATGCCCCCAAATAATAATCAAAACAGGTTCGCGAGTAGCCTTCATATTCCCCTTCCAAGAGCCTTAAAGGTGATGTATAGAGGAAATAAACAACTATAAATATGAGTATGTTGCAAATGACTATTACATGCTTTGACCTTTGACCTTTTCCCTTTCATATCATACGTTAACTGAGTGTGATACTCTGTTGAGATACCTTGACTTCAATATAATGACAATGTTTGTATAATACCAGAATATTTTTTTATATGAGGACACCTTAATTCAATGACATTTCAGCATTACAATACTTTAATAATTACTGTAATGATTCCTTAATTTAAACAGAATTTATGATACCATGATTTTACTCCTCTTTGCAAGATCATAATTGGAAGCATCTGGCACACGATATATTGAATTTCGAAGGCCATGTCGACGCATAACCCTTGATCTTATTTTAAGATGGACAGCGACACACGATTTACAGTGTCATGGCGACCTTTCTGTTTCGTGCTTCCGGAGCAGGTAAGCGCTGAGCCTCACCAATTGCATAGCGCCAGCCAGGTCGTCAGGGTAATGGCTATTTCATGACATTAATTGATTGGCTTACCTGGCCTCGACCCTCGCCACGCTGTCCTCGGGCCGCCGACACTAACCCACGGAAACACATGGTAACAAACACACGCCAACACTCGCGACGCTTAACTGAAGGTCGCTGGAGGGAAGAGGCAGCGAAGCAAACTGTCCTGGCTTGAGGGAAAAAAAAAAAAAAAAAAAAAACGTGTATAGTGCCGTGATCGAAGCCTCGTTAGGTGTGTCGGAGCAGTGTTCCGACCCTAAACAGGCGACTCCTGCTCGTTAATCAAAGAAAACGAGCGCTTACAGTGGTCAACCTGCGTAAACAAATGCCAACCCTTCCTCAGCGCCACATAGGGGAAAGAAGTCAAGAAAAGTGTGAAGTGATAAAATCTAAAATCCATGAAAAGTATTAATGTAAAAAAGACGGTGAAGTCGTCATTGCAGTCCCTGGAAACATGAACTTAACAAGCGGACGTTGGCGTGGAGTGCAGACGCGGCTGTCCTTGGCGAGCGGCGGGGCGAGGCTAGGCGCCGGGTGCTGTTGCCTGCTGACCAGACACTCGTGCGAGTCCTTTCCAGCTTAACAATGACTAATCAATAAATAACGATATCCCTTTTACTTAGGCTCATACAAGCTTGAATGATTCTAAGACAGAGTAATTTAATTAAATATATAACAATAATTAAATCTGCCTAAAGAGTGAAAGGCAACTGACGAGTGAACTCAAATACCTTTCCGGATCCTTCGAACGACTCACTGAGCTGCTCGAACACCATTACCCCCCCCCACACCACCACCACCATACCCCAACAGATAAACACTTGACTCTGTGCCTTGGAAAAAAAAAGTGTCGCTATATACGTAAAAGTGTACAGCGGAGAAAAAAAAAAAAAAAAAAAAAAAAAAAAAACGGGTTCCCACCAGCCGTTGGAGACATATGAACAGAAAGGAACAGATAAACAGACAAAATTCCACGAAACCATTAAATTTTCATACCCAGATGGTAAAAAAAAAAGTACTAGGCAAACTCTATACACCTGTCGTGAGGAATGAAGAACACACCGGAACGCAATGCCAGCCTCGCTTACAAGACTGGTAAGGGAGAAAACACCAGGCCGCGCACGTTTTCACCACACTATCTCAGTACGACGCAACAAAACACCTGGATGACATTAATATTCCAGAGCTGGTGTATCCGCCGAGGCGATGTTAGTCACAATTTATTAATAGGAACGAAACGTCAACAACATCAGTAACGACAAAAATAGCAGCACGGTATACCAAAACTAATAACAGTAATAAAAACAACAACAAAGAGGAATTAGAACGAGAGATTTAGAATAGCAAGAACAAGAACATCAATAAACCAAAGTTAACAACCCTAATAATGAAAAAGTAGACAGAATTACACCGATTACAGTAATAAGAAAGCCGCAGGTAATGACAGGTGAGGTGTTGACATTCTCTGTTTTGTTGCTTTTTCTAATACCATCTAAATTGATTCAGTATTTTCTTATCTACGAGTATACTGTAATGAGAGAGAGAGAGAGAGAGAGAGAGAGAGAGAGAGAGAGAGAGAGAGAGAGAGAGAGAGAGAGAGACCCGTTCTTTCGCTCTATCAATAGATGAACCCGGGAACTGGAAACGAAGCCTCGATTACAAACAACCATAAACTCGAACGAACCATTAACTCCTTAGTCCGAACCCCGGAGACCGAACCGAACGACGAGGCAACGAGACCCCGAAACCTCGAAGCAAATGAAGCGGCGTAGTAAAGAAGCCCCAGCAACATAAATAACGGAGAAGAAATACAACACGAAGATAATTAATGGCTCCCGGTAAAGGTTTTCAGGAAATAAATTAATGATTCTACTCCATTATAAGTTTTGTCTACGATGGTTAGGCCCACTTGGATAATGGAGGAGGAAGATGGAGGTGAGGAGGAGGAGGAGGAGAAGGAATAGGAAGAGATGAAGTGGAAGGTAGAGGATGGAGAGAGAAGAAATGGAATAGGGGAGAAGGAGGAGGAGGAATAGAGTAAGAGAGGGAGGAGAAATAGGAGGAGAGGGTAGAAGTAATTGGAGATGGAAGAAGAAAAATAGTATGAGATATGAAGTGAGCTGAAAGAGAAGAGTAGGAAGAGGAGAGTAGAGCAAAAAAAAAAAAAAAAGAGATACTGGAGGAGGACAGATCAAGGGTAGAAGGGAAGGATAGGTGGGCGGAGGTGGGTGGGAATAAGGTGGTTGGGAGGGATGGGCGGGAAGTGGGGCGGAAGGCAAGGCTGTTTGGGCGGGCCACGAGAGGGTCTATAAACTTTGGAAAGTCTTGAATTTGTTGAGGAATCTTTTGTGGAAATAGCGGAGCGAGGGGCGGCGGCGGTGGTGTTATTGATGGCTGGGAAGATCGGCCCATTGTGTTTGTGTGTGTGTGTGTGTGTGTGTGTGTGTGTGTGTGTGTGTGAGAGAGAGAGACAGAGACAGGAGGGCTATACAACTCAAGGCATTCTTTGTTGTATTATCTCCTAATGATGAACACACACACACACACACAGGGGTTCTCACAGGCTTCCCACAGGTGTAATTAAGCCACAGCAGCACAGCCATTACCTGGAGGTGGTCTGCTCAGGTGAAATAGGAGACTCTTAATACGGGACCTCTATGGGTGGGGACTGCTGGGGGGGCGGGGGGGCGGAGGAGACCTTAATAGCATGTATAATATAGTACAGACTTACCCACGTACCTACCTACCTACCTACCTAGTGACCTACCTGCCTGCCTCATTACATACCTATCCCACCTACCTAAGAATGCATTAGTACCTCTTAACCGCTATTTGTTACATCTCACCTGGCATTTTTAGCTTACCTGACTGATCATTATCCTTCTTATCTCTTCCTGTTTTCAATTAAGGCCCATTCAAGTCTACCTGACCCGTATTACCTGCCTATCTTTGTCCTACCTTTTGTGTGCTTATTGGGTGTGAATTTCTGTGCTTTGAATTTTAGGAGATTGCATTACTTCCTCATTTTGTACCAGCTTTTGAGGAAGGAAGGGATCTAAATCAGGTAGAAATAAATCGAGTTCCGAATCGCGTGCAGACATAAAACTATCAAGACAAATGACTTGCAATGAGGTGTTAAGACGGGATGATGAGGGGAGAGCGTCGAAGAAATCTGTGACAAAGAACACACGTCGAGACGGATTACTAAGGGATGTGATGGAAAGCGGACTGAAGGGGAGGAGACACAAGGACAGGAGGGGAATGAATAATGACCGTGAGAGGCGCGAAAGGTACCGAGAGGAAGCAAAGACGAAGATATAGTGAAGGAAAATAAGATGCAGAAGAGAGATGGCTCACTGGGGGATGTGACGGAGACCAGACTGAAAGGGAAGGAAAATCATAGACGGGAGAGTAAGAAATATTATAAATGACATCAGAGGTGTTAGTGAGAAAGGAGGAGATGAAGATGGGGAAAATAATATAGAAGAGGGACAGCTTAATAAGGGATATGATGGAAAACCTAATGAAGGGGAAGAGACTAAGGGAGAAGGGTTAACGTGCGTAGATTAAATGGATGAAGCATAAGGTACTCTGGTGATGCGGGAATAAACAATTAGGAAAACAGGAGAGGGTGAGAGAGCGAGGAGGGATCAAAGCTGCCTCCGAACAGAACACAAACAAGTATTTTTATTGGCATTAGCATAGAAAGAGTACGATTACGGCTTTAATCAATGATACTAATTGTCAGTCATTATGCTAATCGCGCAAAACAACTTTCTTTCACTTGATATACGAGCCAATCTAAATGCCTATTCACATACCTCCCAGCACAAACACCTGCCTACCTGCCTATCAACCTGCCTACCTACACACCTTACCTACCTACCTACATATATACATACATAAACGTACACGAGTTTACCTGTATTCAATCCTACCTACATCCCTACCTACACACCTTACCTACCTACCTATATACAATACATACATACACGTAGACGAGTTTACCTGTACTCAATCCTACCTACATCCCTACCTACACACCACACCTGCCGCCCCCCCCACCTAGATACAGCCTTTCTACCTACACACACAAACGTACACACCAGTTTACATGTATTCAACGCTCACACCTGACCTCCTTTCACTGTAACCAATTCAATGGGGAGGGAGTGGTCGCCCTTAATATATAAATTGCTCTTCACTCACACTCCCCCCCCCCCCCCAACACACACACACACACACACACACCTCCATATAAGGTTAATTCCCACACACAAACCTCTCGTCCCATACAAAACTGTTACTTCTCACACGGCGTAAAAACCTCCCTGTGTGGCTGCCTCCCTAAACCCTGTGGTCGCCTCGTCTACCTGGGAAGACCGCAGGGGGGAGGCGGGGGGCGTGGGGCGGCAGGTGGCCATTATCCTGCCCCCGCTCGACCTGCCCCCCCGTGGTGCAGGTCGCCTCCCCTTGTCAGTGCGCCGCCACGACCCCCGCCGAGCCGAGTTCCCGCGGCCACATCTCTACTACTGTTGTTACCGCTGCCATGGTGATGTACAGCCCCCCTATGGTGCCTCTCTTTCTCTATCTCTCTTTTTATTTTTCTCTCTGCAGCTGTGTATCTGTACCCTTCTCTTCTCCCTTTATTCTATTTATCTGTGGTTCAATGATTTTTTTTTATCATCGTATCTTTTGTGTTGTCTCTTCTTTTCTTTTTTCATACCTTTTCTTCCTTTACCTGTTCGTGATTCTTCTAATTCTCTCCTGTCTCGCTTTCTCTCTGCTTTTCCGATCTACCTTTCTTCTTTTCCTCTCTTCTTTTTGACTCTCTCTAATCTCCTTTCCAGCCTTCTTTCTGCTTTTCCCTTTTGTTTGCTTCACTTAAATTCTACTATTCTACTATTTCTCTACTTTCTCGCTTTTTACCTTCTCTCTGCTTCATCTTATTCCGTAGTGTCTTCATCTTATTCCTTTGTTTCCGTTTCATCTTTTTCCCATCTACCTTTCTTCTTTTTCTCTCCTCTTTTCCTGGATTCTCCCCTATCTCCTTTCCTACCTATTTTCTGCTTCTCCTTATTCTTTTGCTTCACTCAAATTTTATCCATCTTTTTTCTGCTCTTTGCATATGCCCTTCCGCTCCCTTTCTTTTCCCTCCCATTTCCCTCATTACTCTCCTTTTTCCTTCTGTTTCATCTTTTCTATCTTCCTTTCTTCTTTTTTTCTATTTTCTTCCATATACTTTTGTCCCTCTTCCCACGCCTTCTGCTGCTCAATACCAACCTTTCCCTCCCTTTCTTTTCCCTCCCATTTCTCCTCATTACTCTCCCTTTTCCTTCAGTTTCATCTTTTCCTATATTCCTTTCCTCAGTTTTCTGCTCTTTCCGTAAAACTCTCCAGCACTCTTCCCACGCCTTCTCCCATATACCTCCCATTCTCCTTCCTCCATTTCCCTCATTACTCTCCTTTGGCTCTCCTATTCCCTTTTCCTACGCAATCACGTCCCTTCCCTCTAATATCCACCTTTTCTCCTATTCCGCCCTCATTACATCCCTTTCTTCTCTAAATCGTTTCCTTCCTCCTGATCTTCCCCCCACCGCCATCTTAAGCTAACCTCGCAGCCTTACCCTCCGCGCCCTCCAACTCCCGCCCCTTTGCTTTCTTCTCCTCCCCTTCATAGTCTGAGTGTCCTCGTATTCGTGTCGCATAAATACAATTCCCTTCCGCTTTACGACCATCGCGCCATGCAGAGATGATCCTTAAATGAGCCATAATGCCCCGATAAGTATCTTGTAGGCGAGGAATGGCCGCCCAAGACCACCACTTTGGAGCCCCGTGCATTCATTCCCTTGAGCCTCTTGCCCCGTCCTGTTCCCTTGTGACTGGAGGTTATGGCATGGCTTCAGTTCGTTTCCCTTCTATTGCCTTCCAATCCACTTCTTTTACGTTACATCGGGGTATTGTAGTGTGTTTTTATCTTCTTTCCATTTTTTTTGTATATCTTGAACGCGAAGTTGGAATGCGATGGTTTACGGTGGATCTTTTTTTTTTTTCATTCTGTCGCAAATATAAGTGTCTCCCGTTGCTTCCCATTCCCCTGTTACCCTGTTAATCGTAGTGGTGGTTCGGTTCTATTAGCTTCAGTTCATCCCCTGTTTTCTGTTTCCTTTCATTCTCACCTTGTACTATTTCTTCATTCTGTTCACACGGTTAGTTTAGCTTCAGTTCATTCTCTATTTTCTTTTACTTTTCATTCTAACCTTGGACCATTTCTTCATCCTGTTCCCACGGTTAGTTTAGCTTCAATTCATTCTCTATATTCTTTTACTCTAACCTTGGGATCATTTGTTCTTTATGTTACTAAGCGTCTTTTGCACTATCCCATTCCCTGTTACGTGAGAGGATGGTTCAGTTTGTTTGATATCACTTTATTTCCTTACATTTCCCTCTACTCTATCTCAGGGTCATTTGTACAGTTCTGTTTCTACTTTAAGTGTCTCCTGGCCCGCCCTCTCCTCTGTTACTTGAGGCGGTGGTGGTACAGTTACTTTGGTTTCAGTTCACTCCCCTTCTATTACCTTCTACTCTAACCCTTCATCATTCATACGGTTCTGCTTCTACTTCGTGTCTCCTGCCCCTTTCCACTCCCCTGCTGCTCGGCGTTAGTGTGGTTCGTTTGACTTCAGTTCATTTCCTTTATATTTCCTTCAACCCCTAACTGTGGAGCGTTCATACGGCTCTGGTCCATCCCTGTTACTCGAGGGTTTAGTCCATTCCCCTTTTTATTTCTTTTCACTATGGCAGAGGATCGTCTGGTCGTTCTGTTTCTACACGCTTTTTTTCCTGCAGCACTCAAGCGATTACATTCCTTTCCCTCTTTTCTTTCTACCTAATATGGGGTGGCAATACGGCGGAACCATTTCATTCCTCATTCCATTCCCTTGTCATTTACTTCCAATAAGCCAGAGAGAGTTCTGCACTTCTATTTCAACCTAAATTTTCTTTCACTTATTAGAAAAGGAGTCTTGCCGTCTGGTCTATTTTTCCCTCCTTATTCTTACATTTCTTGAGATCAAAGTGTTGTAGTCTTTTCCCTCCCCTTTATTTTGTATCTCTTGAGCACGATGTTGTAGCACGCTTCCCATGACCAATGCAGTCTCCACCAATTTCAACTTCCCGTCTTTTCCTTCCTCCTCCTCTCGACTCAACTTGCACAGTTCAATTCCTCTCCCCCTTTCCTTCCTCTCTCAGTCGAGGAAGTTGTTGTGTTTGCATTTCCCTGCCTACCCATGCTCCTTCCTTCCTTCCTCTTGGCCTAAGGATGTAATATAATTTGCTTGTCTTCACTTCCTTCCTCACACATTCCCACCCCGAGTCCCCTTCCGTATTGCTTGGACTTCTTTCCTGTTGGTTTGCTATGCGCTTGTTTGCCTTTCTACTCGGCTTTAATAGTTTTAGGATAGGCTTTAGACGGCTGGTTCGGCTCATGGTAGTAGGGGCCCTTGCTTGCCTAAAACTTTTCCTGCTGGGGTCTTTTTTTTTTGGTTGTTTGCTCGCTGGTTTGGTTCCTCGGTTCAAGAGTTTGTGTTAATAAGAACGATTGCTTGACTTCCATCCTGCTTGCTCGCTTGAATAGTTAGATGAATGCTTACGTAGTTTTATTGGTTGCGTGCTGGCTTGCTTGCTGGTTGTTTAGTTGCTTGCTTCCTAGTTTCAAGAGTAAAGGAGGTTGGTTAGGTTTGTGTTAATAAGAACCTTTGCTTGACTTCCATCTTGGTTGCTCGCTTGAATAGTTAGATGAGTGCTTGCGTAGTTTTCTTGGTTGCGTGCTGGCTGGTTGGCTTACTGGTTGGTTGGCTTGGTTGCTCGGTTATTTGCTTTGGCTCTCGCCCCCAAACTAATAGCAGGCCACACTCGTTTATCTGCCTTCCTGTTTATTCTTTTCCATCCCCGCGAAAAGAAAGCAGAAACCCATTATGGAATTGAGTTCAAGCAGAGGTACGGAGTGTGTGAGTCTGCCAGTAGTGGTAGGAGGCAGGCGCAGAGATAGGAAAGCAGGAGGACAGGGAAGGTGGAAAGTAGAATATTTATTAAAGGAAAGAAGAGACAGAGGAAGGCGGGTTGCGGAGAGGACGGACGGTGAAGGGATAGGGAAGGTGAAGGACAGGAATGAAGGCGGAAAGTAGAATATTTATTAGAAGGAAGAAGAGACAGAGGTAGGCGGGAGACAGAGAGGACGGAAGGTGAAGGGATAGGGAAGGTGAAGGACAGGAATGGAGGCGGGAAGTAGAATATTTATTTGAAGGAAAAACAAACCCGGGGAAAGTTGGAGGACATGGACACGAATGTTGGGATATCAAGAAGAAAAAAGAAAATGGGGAGGCGGATGACAGGGATGAAGGTGGGAGGCAGAATATTTATCAGAAGTAAAACGAGATAAAGGGAAAGCTGGAGAGCATGGAGGCAGCGGTTGGAATATTAGAAAAAAAGAAAAATGGGAAAGGGGGGAAGATGGGCGTATAGATAAAGGATATATATAGAGAAAATAAAATGGTGGAAAAATGAACAAAGGAGCACATAAAGACGGAGGTTGGAATATAAGAAAAATGGGAAGATAGGCGAGAAGGAAGATGGGGGTGAAGATGGAGGGAAAAAAGGCGAAACGAAATCGTGGGAAGGCGTAGAAAGGGACAAAGGAGAACATGAAGACGAAGGTTGGGATATTAGAAGAAGAAAGATGGGAAAGGGGGATCATGGGGGTGGAGATAAAAGAGTAGAGCGGAAAACTGAAATGATGGAAGGTTGAAAAAAAGGAAGGTAGAGCTGGAGAACATTTAGACGGAGCTTGAAATAATGATAAGAAGAAAATGTGAAAGGGAAAGATAAGGATAGAGGGTAACGAGGAAAATGAGAAGGTGAAGATAAAGGAGGAGAGCAAAAATGTAGGAAAAGGTGAAGGAAAACTGGTTAATAGAGAGGATGGCTGTAAAGAAAAACCATAAGAGAGCGAAAGGATATAGCAGGGAAGGTAAAGGAAAGGGAAGATGGAAGTGGAAGAAGATAAAAAGGATGGAAGATGTGTGAGGAGATGACAGTGGAAGTGTGAATAGAAAGAGGATTACCAAGGCGCGGGAAGGGAGTGAGGTGTGTAATGAAAAGGAAGAAAGAAATATTGGGAGGGAGAATAAAGAAGGGGAAGGAAAGATGAAAATTACTGCAAATCCTCCTATTCTCCCTCTCCTCCTTATTCACCATTTTTTCTCCTCGTTCTTCACCTCCAACTCCTCATCCTCAACACTGCCCTTTTTGCCGCACGTCGAGACAGACAAACAACCTGACAGAATAAAGACTCCTATTGGTGAAGAAGCCGATAATGAACACACACACACACACACACACACACACACACACACACACACACACACACACACAGACATAGTTGCCAAAAGTTGAACAAAAAAATAAAACTGCAGCATTAAAAAAAGAAGGAAAAATCACAGTCTGCGCTCAAACATATAAATATTTTGGTCACGTTCGTTTTGCGCCATGTTTTTTTATCCTTTTATTTTTTGTTTAGCTTTTTTTGTTGTTTTTGTTTTCGGCGACATACATAACTTGATAAACATAAAAGAAAATATAAATGCGGATAATTTTTGCTTAAGAGAATTCATTAAGTGTCTGATGCGGCAATTCATCGTATTTATTCCACTTTACTTTGACTATTAAGCAAAAGTAAATACATACACAAAAAGAAGTCACACACACACACGCACGCACACACACACACACACACACACACACACACACACACACACACACACACACACACACACACACACCAAAAAACACAAACACACACACGAGTACAATTCTCTGAAACGGAAAAAGTAAAAAACAAACAAACACGTACGCGTAAAACTAAAGCAGAACACAAAAAATTACTTAACCAAATAAGAAAAGTAAAAAGTAAAAACGACAAAAAACAAAATCCCATGTCACACGAAAAAGAGTAAATAAAAACAGCAGCATTACCGGGAACAGCAGCAGCAGGAACAGCAGCTCAACGATCACATATTTACAGGAGGGCGAAAAAAACGTTCCCTTCCCCCTGAAAAAACGTCTGACTTTCGGCTAATTCACAACAGCATTTCCCAAACGTTTACGACGAGAGAGCGGACGGGGAAGAGGAAGAGGAGGAGGAGGAGGAGAAGGAAGGGGGGTAACACGGACTGACGGGGCAGGTGAAGGTGTCCAAAGAGTTCACCTCAGGAAACGTTTTTATCTTTTGCTTTCCTTTTTCTTTCCTCTTTTTTTTTGCTGCAAGTGAGGCGAGTAGCAGGTGAGAGGCGTGCGCGGTTTGCTTGTCACTTGCTAGCGGCGGAAAAGTCTTAGCAGTCATGGCAACAGCGGCAGGTGAGGCGTGAAAGGTATTTTTTCTCATTTCATCTCCATTTTTGCGACCTTAATTTCTTTACCACTCAGAAGTAAAAGAGATGGAGTAGGTGCTTGTGATGACAGAAAATAGAAGTGAGTGTAACACGTTGTAGTAGTAGTAGTGGTAGTAGTAGTAGTGGTAGAAGTAGTAGTAGTAGTAGTAGTGGTGGTAGTAGTAGTAGTAGTAGTAGTGGTGGTAGTAGTAGTAGTAGTAGTAGTAGTAGTATAAGCAGTAACTAATCTATAAAATTCGAACCTTTTAATATTTTTCCGTCACCATTATCACTACATTTTTTTTTACAGCAGAGGAGTCAGTTCAAGGGCATAAAAAAAAAGGTAACAAATGTGAAGAAAAAGCCCGCCACCCAAAACCAGGTAAATAAATAATCCCCTAAAAAAACCTCCCATACCACTACTTTAACAACTACCCTCACCATCACCATTATCACAAACTACTTAACACTATCACCAACACCTAAATCACCACCATATCTACACAGCATCACCATCACCACCCCATCACCAGTTGTCAGTGTTCTCCTACCTTTGCAATCACCATCACCTCCTTTTGCTCTCACTATCACCATCACCACCATCACCACCACCATCACCATTCCGATTTGCACATTTAATCCTTCCAGTATATCCAGGGGTCATCAGGGTGGGGGTTTGACCTAACTTTGACCCTCATCTCCTGATTTCCCATTCTTTTCCCTACTCATGTCCTCCCTTACTCCTCCCTTCTCTTTCTCTCCCTCACTCTGTCCTCCCTTCCACTCCCTCTTGTTCTCCCCTTCCCTACTTTCTCTCTTCCCCCTCGTGAGTGTCTTGCTTGTGTCCCCTCTTTGACTCAACAATATGGTAATGACTCTCTCTCTCTCTCTCTCTCTCTCTCTCTCTCTCTCTCTCTCTCTCTCTCTCTCTCTCTCTCTCTCTCTCTCTCTCTCTCTCTCTCTCTCTCTCTCTCTCTCTCTCTCTCTCTCTCTCTCTCTCTCTCTCTCTCTCATTATCCGTAACAAAGGTATTTTTTTCTTTATTCAACGTATTAAATGTCATAAGCCTCTGATAAAAAAAACGTCACACAATATCAATGGCCTCTAAACATTACATATTATGACACGTTTTTTCATACCAAAGTACCCCCCCCCCCAACACAGGCACACACACATAAATACACACATTCATACATATTCATACATGCATACATATAGATCTTTCCATGCAACAGCTACGAATACACACATCCCCGCCCCTTCTCCTCTTCCTCTTCCTGCTCCTATCCCTCCTCCGCCTCCTCCTCCCCCGGTCCCGGTAATGCAGGGGAGCCATGCTAATGCTATACAGTCATGATGGTGTCTCTGGGCAGGCCGAGTGCATAACGGGCGGCAGCTGGCTGGGAATGTGTCCAGGTGTTTACAAAGGCCTGTCCCTCTGTGGCTGAGCCGAATGTGGATCGTGTTAGGTTGAGGCGCGCGGGTGTCCGAATGGCTGGAACTTAAGGCCGTAGGGGGAGGCTGTAAGGGAGGAACAGGGCTTAGGTAGGGAGAGTGTTGTGGGTAGGCGGGGAGGGGAGGCTCAGGGCTTAGGTAGGGAGCGTGTTTTGGGTAGAGAGTAGGGAAATTTATAGTGTTGAGGTAGTGAGTTTTGGGGGGTGGCGGGGAGGCGCAAGGGTAGCAAAGGCAGAGTAGAGAATGGTAGTAAACGCCTAGGAGGATTCAAGTGAGTTTACGAGAGGTCTTTGCTTGGAATGGCCGGCGGCAGTCCAAGCATAGGAAGGATGCGAATGCTGTTCTTGAATATACATACGGATGAATTTATTGGTGCGTCTCGCTCGCTGTTGCTGCCGGAATGGCTGTATGTGTGTAGGCGTCTGGCGATGGTTGTGACGCAGGGATTTGGGGCAGATCTGCAATAGTTTTGGCTTTAACCCTAACTGTTAATTTTCCTTTTCCTCAAGTGTCGCTTACCGGTCGTACGTTGGCGGTATAATTGTATATATCATGCATCACGTGGAGGCTGGACGAGGATAAATAGAAAAATATTTATAGGTGCCTCATGTTTCTCCAGGTGCCCATACACTGACCAGCCCGCAAAGGATGATGAGCAGCTGTGTAGTCTGTCCGAGTTGGGATTCGAACCCGGAGCCGCGTTTTCGTAGTTACTAATAAAATCAAAGTGTCGTCCATACCCTTTACTACTTTTAACTCCAAGTATGAACGGAGCATTTTAGTGGTTCTTTAACAAAAAAAGGCAATCCCTCTCTTCATCTCTAAAACACATGATAACCGTCTATTACAAAGTACGACACAAAAGATTTAGTGCCAAATCTATCAATGTCTCTGTGACTGCAATAATATTGATTGATTCTACACATAACTTTCCTAAGTAAATTTCAAAACTCCCAGCATAGCAAACTTTCAGTCCACCGTCCTGCCCTTTCCAACGATTAATAAACAGCTGTCTATCATGGTTGTTCTGAAACACATGACCTTCCGCGGCGGAGAGCAGCGCGTGTGTCTGTTAGGGCGTGTGACATGGGCTTGTTAGCTGAATATACACTACTGCAAGCGAGGATAATTAGAGATAACTTACATTTCACTGTTAACCTTACTCCTTTGCCATCGGTAGCGTGCAGTGTATAAGTGTTTGAATGTCTTCTGGAATGTGTGATGCGGAGTCGTTAGGTAAATACAGACAGTTCCTCGCGGGGATACTTTCAACCTTGACTTCTTTCTTGTTTGCCTTTTTTCACTTGTCGGCAGCATCTCATCAATAGCGAGTCACTGCTTCTTGCTCGGCGCGGACGCTGCAACTCGTTAGGCTGTTGTGTAAGCCCGGGGCGACCCTTAATGAGGCAGGGCTGGCGCGCTAAACCTGGCCGGAGGAAGACGGATGAGTGGGAAGGAGCTGGAGACGCCAATACCGGTTGTAGAGCGATTATAACAAGATCCATCACCGCCTCCCACTCCCCCTCGCCACCTCCATCTTCTTTACCTATTCCTATTCTTCTTCCTTCTGTTTGCTCTCATCTCTTCCATCTTC
Organism: Eriocheir sinensis; assembly: GCF_024679095.1. NCBI lineage: Eukaryota > Metazoa > Arthropoda > Malacostraca > Decapoda > Varunidae > Eriocheir > Eriocheir sinensis. The sequence goes on along the minus strand of NW_026111616.1, from coordinate 106,072 downwards.
ATCATATTCCTCATGCATTCCTATGTATCCTATGTATTCCTATGTATCTCCTCTTTCTCCTCTTTTTCCTGTTTCACCTTTATTTCCAGCACTCATGTCTTTTTTCTTATACTTATACTCATTTTCTTTATCTTTTTATTCTTCATCCATCTCCTCTTTCTCCTCCTCTTCCTGTTCCCTTTTTTTCTTTCCCTGCACTATTTTTTTTTCTCTCCTCCTTCTTCTTCTTCTTCTTCTTCTTCTTCTTCTTCTTCTTCTTCTTCTTCTTCTTCTTCATCTTCCTCCACCTCTTCCTCTTGCTGCTGTATTTCTTTTCATTCTCCTTCACGACCTTTTCTTCGTCCTCGTCGTCCTTGCCCTCCTCCTCCTCCTCCTCCTCCTCTCCTGGTCCTGTTTCTTCTATTTTTTCCATCTCATCATCCTCAACAACCACCGTCACTGTCAACTCCACCTCCTCCTCCGGTTTCCTCTAGTTCTCTGCTCCTGTTCTTCCTTTTCCTCCTCTTCCTCTTTTCCTCGCCACCATTCAGAGTGGTAATTGCTCTCCGCTGTATAGTTTCTTTTCTGTTTCCGGCCGTCTGTCAGGCTCTTGGTTATCCTTCACTCCGGCTTTACGCTCCTCTAATTGGGGAAAATATCACCTTCTTTTGCGTCGAAATAAAAAAGAAGTTAGTTGGTGAAATGTTTCCTCTCTCTCTTCTAACTCTCCTCCTCTCTCTCTCTCTCTTCTAACGATTCTTTGTGGTGTTAGAAGGCGAAATCATGTTTTTCTGTAACGAAGGAATTTCTTTTTACCGTAGAGGAAATAGCTTGAGGGTAGTAAAAAAAAGACAGGAAGCAGCAAAGACCCACTCATCAGCCGCGTTCCAATGGGTGTTTTTTTTTTTTTCAGTTTCCTGGTATAGACCTAAATACTAACCAGAAGATGTAAGTGCTTTTAGTTCCCTCTTTCGTTGGTACAAGGAAAAAATATTGTTGAATTTAGAAAGATGCGAAGAGAATAAAAACAAAAATACCAGTGCAGTTCCAGTCTTTAGTTCTCTCTCTCTCTCTCTCTCTCTCTCTCTCTCTCTCTCTCTCTCTCTCTCTCTCTCTCTCTCTCTCTCTCTCTCTCTCTCTCTCTCTCTCTCTCTCTCTCTCTCTCTCAATCAATCAATCACTCCTTACTCTCCTAAAGGGGTGTCTTATTATCCTTCCAATTGCGAACAGGATCACGACGCGTAGGAGAAAGGAAATAAAAAAGAGGGACAAAAAGAGAGTAAAGAAATGGACTCACGGACGTCGAAGAATTGCGTGCCTTCAATTAAGAGTTCCTGTCTCGCGCTCCTCAGGATTCGAAGGACTCTGGGGCGATCCTGAAGAATCCTTTTGATCCTATAAACCTACACCTCCTTTCCTACGACACTCCCCCCGCAATGAGAGAGAGAGAGAGAGAGAGAGAGAGAGACACACACACACACACACACACACACACACACACACACACCCACAAACACACACACACTATTTATATTTCACATCGCCACAATTCTCTTTATGTGCATTATGTATGAATAACGTTGTGTGTGTGTGTGTGTGTGTGTGTGTGTGTGTGTGTGTGTGTGTGTGTGTGTGTGTGTAAGACAGTTTTCTTCTAATATAAATTAACGAAGTCTATTACTGAACGATATTGCGAGAGCTTGATTATTGTTTAGTGGTCCTTGTTGTTGCTGTTGTTGTTGTTGTTGTTGTTGTTGTTGTTGTTGTTATCATTAGTGTCGTTCCGGATGTTTGATGACAGTGGCTAAAATATTAATGAGAGTGTTGGTGAAGGTGGTGAAGGTGGTGGTGGTGGAGGTGGTGGTGGAGGTGGTGGTGGACGTGGAGGTGGAGGTGGTGGTGGTAGTGGTGGTGGTGATACTAACCCGACTACCACAAAAATTTACGTCATCACCACTGCAACCATCACCCCCACCCCCACCACTACCACCACTATCACCACCATCACTACCAACGACAACAACAACAACAGCAACAGCCACACAAACAGGTACGGGCAAGGTGCAGATTAATTAATTACTACGTGAGGTAAGTTTTTTGCTCTGACGCTGAGGACATTCTGGGTAAAATCTCTCTCTCTCTCTCTCTCTCTCTCTCTCTCTCTCTCTCTCTCTCTCTCTCTCTCTCTCTCTCTCTCTCTCTCTCTCTCTCTCTCTCTCTCTCTCTCTCTCTCTCTCTCTCTCTCTCTCTCTCTCTCTTATTGTTATTGTTGTTGTTGTTGTTATTGTTGTTACCAGACTCAGCGGAGGAAAAACGTAACAAAAAACGCTGATAAACGAGACAAACTTTTAAGAAAAATCGACGAGAAAAGTCCTTGAAAACATGAAAGCCACACATGTTTGAAGGCCAGACGTGGAGTGTCCTCGGCAGGTAAAGTGTCTTCCTACCTGTGAGTGTACCTGGAGCTGTGTGTCCGTGTGTACCTGGATTTGGGGCGGGGAGTCTGGAAGCGAGGAAAAATGGAGGAAAGCGAAGAAAAGCAAAAAAGCAAATAAAGCAGAGCAGGAAAAGTGTGATAAACCAGAGAAGGGAGAGAAAATAAGCGAATATAACATAACAAGAAGAGTGTGATAAACTAGAGAAGGGAGGGAAAATAAGCGAATATAACATAACAAGAAGAGTGTGATAAACCAGAGAAGGGAGAGCAGGTAAGGGAGACGTAGAAGAGAGAGAAGTATCAAGGAGAGAAGAAAAGAGTATTAAGACACCTCTCCACTCGATACTGACCTCTCTTTCGGCCACTCTTCTCTACAGTCATATATAGGAACAGTGCTTGCGGAGAGGAGAGGAGTTTCAAGACACCTCTCCACCCGATGCTGACCTCTCTTTTGGCCACTCTTCTGTACAATCATGTATAGGGACAGTACTTGCGGTGAGGAGGGGAGTATTAAGACACTTCTCCACCCGAAATTGAGCTCTCTATTGGCCATGCGTCTCTACAACCATATATAGGAACAGTGCTTGGGGAGAGGAGGGGAGTATTAAGACACCTCTCCAAATTGAGCTCTCTTCTGGCCACTTTTCTCTAATTTCTTTCATAGGGGCAGTGCTAGTGTTTTTTCTTCTTCTTCAGAGTACCAAGACATCTCTCCATCCGAAATTGACCTCGTTTTTTACCATTCTCCTCTACTTTCTTTTATATAGGATTAACGATATTTTTTTAACTTATTTTTGCCCTTGAACTGCCTCCTTTACTGTAAAAAAGAAAAGTATGTCATTCCGCCGCGGTCACTTTCATCGGGCAAATAATACAAAAAAAACTTGGTTTTAAATAAACATATCTCATTCGTCCTTGACTCTCTGCCGGGGATTGCTTCAAGAACTGCAGTGGGATTAAAGAAAGTCGTGCAAAGTTAATAGTGTGGTAGATTCAAGCTCTTTTGCTTTAATAATTAAGTAAGGTTGGTCTGATTGTGTCTTACCTTGCCGAAATGCCTCTCTCTCTCTCTCTCTCTCTCTCTCTCTCTCTCTCTCTCTCTCTCTCTCTCTCTCTCTCTCTCTCTCTCTCTCTCTCTCTCTCTCTCTCTCTCTCT
>NW_026111616.1:90000-100000 GCF_024679095.1 Eriocheir sinensis | reverse complement strand
CTTACCTCAGCTGATATTTTTTAATTTGGAATTATTTTATCATGCACTGAAAATGATCCGAATTCCTCACACAAATGTAATATAATGTATCTAGACACTATGGAGTTTGTGTTCAGTAATGTTGGACTCATACCTATCAGAATTTTCCCCATATTCATTAAAAGCACGTGAAAGATTCCACAACTGTATGTATTTCCGTTATAATGTAGTGTAATTATTTAGTTCTTAATCCCATGTTCAACCTTCATTAAATGTTCTTGTATTTACCGCGCCCAGCACTCTTTTAGACATGATGAGAATTGCAGAGTTCAGATTTAAAGTTGTATTTGCAGTCTAACTCCGTACTACGAGTATGAAGTCCAGATTTTCATATTACATTCCATTTTCTTCTAATGTCACCTGTATTTTGCTTGCCAGGCATTCTCTCCAACTCATAATTAGATCCACGACTTTTATTACAGAAATCCCAAAATTTCAATCATCGTCTGTCGTAGAATTCAGTTTTTACCCCGTGTTCCATTTCCTTCCAATGTTTTTTTATGGCATTCACCTGCGTCACGAGTCACCTGGCTTTAATTGCCGCTCCTCCGCTCGGGGCCACCACTGCAACGCGTCGACATAACAATAAGCCATGAACACACATGCAAAACACGATACACAGGCGATCTATCCAACGTTATGACCCTCGCCGCTGCAATCCTCGGTATTACGCTTTATTAGTGCGTATTACCCGAACGATCAAACGGATTACTGCACAACCCCTATAATGAAAATATTGAAGGGCGGGGAAAGATTGCCCTGCCTAGTATGTGTATAACCAGCAATAGGGCCGCTTTAGAGGACCATCCACGCGCGGCATCTAAAACGAAAATGATAATGAGGAGAAATTAAACAAGGACAGGCGAATAATAACACTAAATTAAGTCAGGAAGATAAAACACACCGAAAATATCCTTGCAGGCATCAAAAGTTCACGATCCCGACGCTCATTACGACCCTCTTAAAACTGAGGCTTGGAACTAATCATACGAATAATGCCAATTACTCATTATATGTACGACCCGAATAAGACTGATAATTAACAACGGCATTAAAGCCTTTGTTCCTTACATTACTTCAGGCGGAAAGGATACGGATTGAAAGGGCAAGGGAAGGGGAGGAGGAAGGGAATTCAAAGGAGAGTAAAGCGAAAAGGAAAGAAAAGGAAAAAGAATGATGTACACCAAAGAAGGGAGATAATTTATATATAGAAAAGGGAGAAGGACGGCAGAAGAAGCAAGAAAAAGAAGAAAAGGTAAAAAAAAAGTGAATCAAGAAGGAACACTTAGGGAAATGAAAAGAGATAAGAATAGCGAATGAAAAAGGAGGAATGGCCGGAAGCGATAAAATGGAGGTGAGGAAAGAAATAATACGAAGAATGTGGGAAGCGAAAGGAAGGAGGTAAGCAAAAAAAAAAAGGAGAGAGAAAAGGAGGAGTGTGAGAAACCAGACACGGGAAGGCAGGTGAAGGGAACGTAGGAGGAAGAATGAGAGAAAAGAGAATAGAAACAACATACGAAAAGATAAGCGAAAAAGAAAGTGGGAAACCAAAAACGTGAGGTAAGGTGAGAAAAAGACAAGGAAAAAAATATAAGGGTTCCACGTGCAGTAGGACACGGTGGAAGGAGACGAAAAAACGGAGTGAAGGATGCCAGGAAGAGCCGGGGAAAAGATGATGTGAAGGATATGCGTACGAAAAATTGTAAACAGGAAGGCAAGGATTGAGGACACGATAGCGGAGAGGTTAAAGAAACGGAAGAAAAGGAGGGAGAGATGGAGGGGAGGGTGGGGCCCCCCCCCATACTCTTTAGTAGAGAGACTAAAGGTAGATTACAGGGATCAGAAATGACGAGAGAGAGAGAGAGAGAGAGAGAGAGAGAGAGAGAGAGAGAGAGAGAGAGAGAGAGAGAGAGAGAGAGAGAGAGAGAGAGAGAGAGAGAGAGAGAGAGAGAGAGAGAGAGAGAGAGAGAGAGAGAGAGAGAGAGAGAGAGAGAAGGCAAGGGCGGGAGGGTGAGGGAAATTAGATTCTCCCTAATACTCTGATGGAACGGCAGGTAATTACTGAGCGCTGGCAACCACTAATTATGTGAGGCCGCGACCCCCATGCAGATGCCCGGCGACGACAACAACAACGACGACGACGACAACAAAAACAACAAAAACGATACCAGTACCACCATCACCTCCACCACCACCACCACCAACAACAACAATGATAACAACAATATCAACAATGACGACGACGACTACGACTGGGGGGGGGGGGGGCGAGTGGTCAGCTTGCGGCCATGGGGAGCCTGAGGACATAGGTTCAAGTCCCACCGAAACACACTAATTTTTTAAACCATCACCACATGATGCTCAGATCTCAGCCAAGCAAGAGATATATACCAAGGCAGCCACTATAAATAAAATTCGCCTGCGCCTATATTGGGCCGGGGTCGTCCAAGAGCCCCCTCAAGACAGCCTACCAGCGCTATAGGCACCACTTAAAAAAAAAAAACGCTATTATCAGCAGTAGCAACAACAGTAACAAAAACGAGATTATGAATGAGACAACAGTAAACAAAAACTAACAGTAACAGCGATCATAGTAAAAGCAACAGAAAAATTAAGATAAAACAGCATCCTCAGCAGCACGGTAAGACAGAAGAAGAAATAAAAAAAAAAAAAAAATGGAAAGAAGAAAAATAAGTTGACAAAAGAAGAAGCAGAAAAAGAATGTAACAGTAGAAGTAAAATACAAAATATAAACAGTGACAACTATCGGGGTGGAATCGCTGACCCTTCTCACCAACAATAAAAGTATTATGACCAATTAAATTCATGAACAATGGGAAGAGAAAGAGAGTGGCAGGAGGAGAAAGAAGAGAAGGTGGAGGAGGAGGAGGAGGAGGAGGAGGAGGAGAAGAAGGAAGATGAATGATGTCTCTTCGTAAAAATGATCCCCCACGGGAGGGGACTTGCAGACAATGGCACTTTGTAAATTATTACTGTTTGAAATGGTGATGAAAATAGTAATAATAATAATAATAATAATAATAATAATAATAATAATAATAATAATAATAATAATAATAATAATAATAATAATAATAATAATAATAATAATAATAATAATAATAATAATAATAATAATAATAATAATAATAATACATTGACGTAAATATCATTATCATCAATATTATTACTAGTATTACTTTATATTATTATTATTATTATTATTATTATTATTATTATTATTATTATTATTAGTAGTAGTAGTAGTAGTAGTAGTATAGTAGTAGTAGTGGTAGTAGTAGTAGTAGTAGTAGTAGTAGTAGCGAAGAAGCATAAGTAGCAGCAGAATAGTAGTAGTAGTCTCATTAATAAAACCATTTTTTCAATCTGATTACTGCATCGTAATGTATTTAACCACCGAAGTGTAATTCAATTGATGATAAAACCTGACAGTCAGGTGTACAGACACACACACACACACACAGACCCGCGTACACAACGAAGCCAGGAGAGAGAGAGAGAGAGAGAGAGAGAGAGAGAGAGACAGCGAGACAGACAGCGAGAAAGAAACAGCGAGAGAAATATAAAGCGAAAGAGCTGAAGAGAGACCAAGAGTGTGAGAGGGAGGGGGGTGGGAGGTGGTGGTAAGAAGTAGTAGTAGCGGCGTTTTGGGAGTGTAATTTCATTAAGAAGTTGGCCGGCTAGTTGGCTCTCGCTGGCTCGCTGGTTGGTGTCTTTAACGCCCTGAGGCACAGCGGAGGAACGTAAGACGGGGAGGAAAGGAGAGAGAGAGGAAGGGAGAGGGTCCAGGGAAGGGGAAGGAGGAGGAAGACTACCCATATCAAGCCTTGGCATCTCCCTTTTACTGCCTCCCTTAAGACAGTTGGTGCTATTCGCTTTATTTAAGGCTACTAAGCAGGCCTTCCTCGGCGCGCTGAGGAAAGAGGGAGAGGAAGCGTGTGTGAGGGGATAGTGACGTTATGGAGGCGGGGTAAAGAGGCTGAGGAGAGAGAAAGAAAGATAAAGGGAAAGAAAGAAGGAAGGAAGAAAGGAAAGAAAGGAAAAAATGAAAAAAGAAAGAAAGAGAAAGAAAGAATGAAAGATAAACAGGCAGACACAGACACAGACAGCAAGAAAGAAAGAAAAAAAAGGAGAGAGAGAGAGTAATGAGGTGTAAAGAAGGAAGGGAAAGGGTCGGGTAAATGAGAGCGAAAGGAACTTGAGGGAAATTAGGAAATCAAAAGAGAAGAAACGAAGAGAATTAGAAGGTAAAGGAAAAAATATTAGGGATGAAAGGGAATGGAAGAATAATTAGACAAGGGGATAAAGAAAAGGACAGAAATGAAAGGGAAAAAATGTACGGAAGATGATGGGAGATGTAAAGAGAGACAGAGATGAAGATAAGGTAGAGATATAGTAGAAGGGAAATGATGAATGAGTCGAGGAAGCGTGATTAAATCTAAAGAGGTAATAAAAAGGACTACAGGGAAGGTTAAGGAGAGAAGAGTGAAGGAAGAAGCATGATAGCGAGAAAGTGTGAGGAGAATGAGGAGTGAGGAAAAGAGAAATATGGAGAGTGAGGAGAGGAGAGAAATATGGATACTAAAGAAAGGAGAGAAATATGTAGAGCGAGGAAAGGGGAAGTAAGGGAGAGAGGTAAATAGAAGGTAAATGAAAAAAAAATGAAAAGGTGTAGATATGATATTAAAAAGAGGTCAAAAGTCCATGCTTAATAAAAAATAAAAGTTAATTAAATGACGTAGGAAGTCAGGTGAGCGTGTGAATGTATGCCAGTGAACTCAGGTGAGCGAGGGGTGAGAAAAAAGGTGAATGACTGAGTAAGAAAACATCTTTTAAAGGTAAGACTAGCGTAAAATTAATCACAATGGAGGAAGTTAAAGGTGTGGGCGTGAGAAGGCCAGTGAGAGAAAGAGACTGTGTGTGTGTGTGTGTGTGTGTGTGTGTGTGTGTGTGTGTGTGTGTGTGTGTGTGTGTGTGTGATTATTTTAATGGATAATGAGTATGGCAGGTGTATGAGATGAGGCAGGTAATTTAAAGAGAAGATAAAGTAGAGCATGATTGAACAGATGAACAATGAGCAGGGAGACTATAGAGGTAAACAAAAGTATAGCGTGAGAATTATTTAAGCGATGAATCACTGGAAATTACTGAAAGACGAAGGAAACAAAAATTAAGAGAAAGATTAATCGTGTAAGTCAAAATTTAACGACCAAGAACACGAGACTAAAAATGATAATGATGTTAATAACGACAGAGAGGGAGATCAAAACGACAAAACGAACAAATGAAAAAGAGCTAAAATACGGACCAACAAACAACAGCAGCGGACATAATAAATCACCACAGTAAAAACACACCACACGGTTGCAATAATGGTGACACAAACGCACAAACACACAACGCACTAAAAAAAAAAAAGAGAAATGATTACAATGCACATGAAACCCACACACAACATAACATAATAAATCAATCACACACACACACACACACACACACACACACACACACACACACACACACACACATGATCGGAATACAAAAGAGAAACACTGCATGACTCACTGCTTGGCGGCGGCTGGGCCCTGCACGCACCTGACCGCGGGGAGGCACACGCAACACTTACCTGGAAAAAAAGGAGACGGAGAAAATAGAATAAATATTAAGCGGGAGGCGCGGCTGTAAAGGGACGGAGACGCGGCTATTAAGAGGCGCCATTACACAACGATGGGGGAGGGACGGACGCACACACACACACACACACACACACACACACACACACACACACAACGAGGAAAAAAAGTTAATGAATAGAGGAATAGAGCAAAACAAGCATATTCAAGATAAAATAATTAACAGTATCGGTTTAAAAATAATACTGCTTAACTCAGACCGATCTTCTTAATTCAGTAACAAAGAAAAATTATCACGCTGATAATGTTACCTTAATTCAGTTGTGTAAGATTACTGTAATAGAGTGTCTTATCCATGTATAATCTGCCATAAGACGAAAATAAATAGCTTAACTCAAGACAAAACAGAGGTAGAAGGTTGGTTATGGTCTAAAGCGACTACCATTGTTTAGCCACAACCTCTGCTATACTTTAATGCCTTGTGTAAAGTCGTTGGGCGTGGTTAGAAGTGTACCTGAGAGGCAACAGGTTTATTCTCTTGTTAGTCCTTCATTATTTCCTTCTTTTCCCATTCTTTTTTATTTGTTTTCATTTCCATCAGTGGTTTTATCTGTCAAACTACTGTACCCATGGACGGGGCTGTATGTGACCGTAGAGCCGAGAAAGGTGCTTATGTAACACGCCCGGCGGGGGATGTTAAGCGAGATAGAGACCGGTCCCTTATCTATAGGTCTGCGGGGGAGAATATTATGAGTCCTCTTAACGCTGCATGTATTCTGACAACTCGGATACATCATCGTTGGCTGAGACGAAGACGCCGTGGACCGAGACAGCCCGACATAATGGGCGACGTGGAATGAATTATCCGGACAATAATAATGTCACTTACACTCGCCTTAAACAATCATTAAGTAGACCCCGAAACTGCTCTCCGACACGCACATGAAAATTATCAAACACACACACACACACACACACACACACACAGCCTTGCGTGAGCTACTGGCTGACCATACTACCACCACCACACCACCACCAACACCACCACCACCATTTACACTCCACCCACAAACCAGCTGACAAGACAAAGCAGACAACAACCGACAAATGCATTAATACATATATAATTATCCCTCGTGTGAGTCGTCCTTGAGCAGATGGTGGTGGTGGTGGTGGTGGCGGACACACGAATTGTCCAGCAAGAATTAGAAGATCTGCCTAATTTTCGACTTATCTTATTCGACTCATTATTAAAGCATTTCCGGGCGAGAAAAAAATATATCGCTGAACACGCAGGCAGACTACATCGCTGGAGACGTTTAACTTGTGTGTGTATATATTAAGTCGCGGGCACGTCAGCCACCTCACGTTGCCTGGTTGAATATAAGTCTCCGATCAAAGAAAAAACAGAAATTCTTAATACACCAAAAATTGACAGCGCCAGATGGAAGGTTTACTCGTATCGTGATGGCCTTGTGTTACAGTAATACATCATGCGGTTCAAGACATCATTTTCAATAAGATAACAAGCTGCTTCTCACGCCGTGCACGCATCCCACTCCACACCAACGCCACGCATCGACATGTAACAACTGCACGTCACTATTGTATTTTCTTTTTCTTTTTGTCTCTGCCCTGGGTCCGTGGGGCGCGGCGGGAAGAGCGGCCACTCCTGCCCCAGCGTTGAGCCGCCTCCGGAGTGCCTTAAGAGGCCTTAATGTTTCCCTCTGATAAATTAGTAACGTCCCGTGGGTGGGCGACTCTCCTGGTGTAGCACCGGAACTCCCAGGCAAGAAACGTTGAGCTACTTCGAAGTTTTGGTAGGTTAAAAAGTGATGAAAAACACTTAGGCTACATTTACAGCTACAACGAAAATGCAACTTGACAACAGAACGAAATTACGATTACAAATAACTAAGACCTGAACATTATATATAAAAAAATCAGAGGTCAAGCTTTGTATATATCAACTTAAAACGGAAAACAAAATGCCTGAATCGAAGTGCTTTAATATTTATGCTTTTACATATTTAATTGAGGACTTAAACAACAGACAAAAAATAAAGCCCTAATAGCTTTTTCATAAGTAATCATATGCAGGAGCGAAATACAATATTTTGTTAAGTTTTCATCAATATTTAATATTTCTTGTTTGCTTAAAAAAATAACATTTATCTCGCCGGGATATCACTCTGGACAATTTTATAATTAATGTTAAGGGGCCTTTTGGGGCCCCAGACACACAATTCACACGAAAAGATAAAACCATTTTGTGCCATGCATACAAAGAGAAGATGGAGGCGAGATAATTCACGGAGATAATTCACTGTTTCATTTTAAGCCTCGCGCCCAGAAATTTATAACCACGAGGGGAAAAAAATGAGCTACTGCGTCTGTATTTTATTATCCTGAACCTTTAATAAAAACCTCGGCGCCCTTTTAATTAACTGTGTTCACATGTGTATACTTTTTTATCGTATTGTAATTACGTCCAACATACACACACACACACACACACACACACACACACACACACACACACACACACACACACACACACACACACACACACACACACACACGCGCCATACGTACAGAGTAATGGATATGGTTCTCCTGAATTTCATGTCAGGCAACAATAATTTTGACGTCACCGCTCCAATTTCCCGGCCCCTTCCTGCCTTCCTTCCCTCTCGCATGACTCCATGGTCCCTTCCCGACATTACCTTCCCTTCTTGCCTAACTCCCAGTCCATTCCCTTCGTCTGCCCCTTCCTTCATTGCCTGGACACACATACATCCTCGCTCTCTCCCTTTCTTCTTCCCTCTGTGTCCTCGAGTCCCCCTTTCCCCTTTTCCCATTTTCCATGTCACCCTGTCTTCACTTTTTTTCTTCTTGTATTTTGATGGCTTTATTCCACCCCTAAATTATTCTTTCTTCACTGTAATCTTTTCCTCCTTTATTTCCTTGTTAGCCCTTCATTATCTACTTCCTTTTCCCATTCTCTCTTATTCGTTTTCATTTCGTTCAGTGGTTTTATCTGTCATATTTCTTTCTCATTCCCTTTTCTTTCTTTATCCCTCTCCATTTCTTCTCTTTTCCTACTTTTAATTAGTTTCCTATATCTCACTTCTCATCCTCTTTTGGTTCTCTTTTCACTTTCTTCCGTTCTAATTCTCTGTCTCCTTACCCTTTTCCATGTTATTTTTCCTTTTCCTCTTTTCCTTACTCCTCACTTTATTCTGTTCCACTGTTGCTTATTCTTTCCACCTGCTTTCAGTGTCTCCTTCCCCTGTTTGTTTTTGTCTCCCTTCTCTTGTCTCCTCTTCCCCTCACACACTCGCTAAGGGGAAGGACAAATAATCACGATTCACCTTTCCCTTTCTCTTATTTTCCTTCCTCCAACTTCTGTCTTTCATCTCTTTCTTCTCTCCTGATTTTCTTACCTCCTATTTTTGTTTCTTCCTTCTTTGTCTTCTTTGTCTGGGAATTCTCTCTTTTTTAGCTTATCTCTATCTCCTATTCATAATCATCATCATTTTTTTTCTTTTCTTCTTTCTTCTCTCTCCTCCCCCGAGACCTAAACGGTTGGACACATTCTCCTTCGCTTCTCTCTCTCTCTCTCTCTTGCTCATAATTCCTCTTTCCTCCAATTTTGTTTCTTCCTTCTTTCTCTTTATCCTTCTCCTCCTCCTTCTTGTCCTTACACTCGAATTAAAGCACAGGACATACTCTACTTCATAAGAACAACATTCCTCCACTATGACAGTTTCCTCCTCCTCCTCCTCCTCCTCCTCCTCCTCCTTCCAAAATTATCTCCTCCTCTCCTTTATTCACAATCCTTCTCTTTCTTCCTCCTCCCTCGCCCTTCCTTGCCCTTCCTCGCCCTTCCTTCTTCCTCGTTCCATTTCACAATTTCCCGATTTTTCTTATCTTTAGTTTCCCTTTCTCACCTCCTCCTTATCTTTCATGGGTCCTTTCTCCCTCTTTCCTCCTAATTATGCTTTTTTTTATCTTCTCTATCATCTTATTATCACGCTCTTCGTTTTCCTCTTTCTCTGTCTCCTCTTATTCATCCTTATTCTCTCAAATCCTCTTTTTCGTCCGTTTATTCCCTCTCTCTCTCTGCTCCTCATTATATCTTTTATCTTCTCTATCATCTTATTATCACGCTCTTCTTCTTTTTCTTCTTTATTCTCACGATTTCTCCTCCGTTTATTCTCATTCTTCCATGGTTCCTTTCTCCCTCTTCGCTCTCCATTGTATTTTTTCATCTTCTTTATCATCTTCTTATTATCACTCTCGTC
>NW_026111616.1:52500-85000 GCF_024679095.1 Eriocheir sinensis | reverse complement strand
GGCACGGGCTCTCCGGGCAGGCGCCCAGTAGACACCCGTAGCGGTGCACGGGCGAGCAGCCGACCGGTAGACTTGACTGCTGCGGGGGGGGGCCCAAAGCGAAGATAACCAGGCGGGTCAACCCCGTCGCCGCTGTGGTGACGGATATGATCGCCGACGCAACGCGCAGCCATAGCAGGTACCTTCAATTTCCCTAAACACAAACACTTCCCAAATCTTGCTCTTGTTTTTCTCTCCTTCTTGGCATCACGTACAGATACACTGACCTCAATTCTCTATTATGTCTTCTAGTCGCAGCGTTTCCCCTCCCACTCCTTCCCTTACTCCTCTTTTTATTTCCTTCCCTCCTCTTTCCCCACGGCCATTGCTTTCCTCCTCCACCCCTTCCCTCAGTCACTATCATTTAACGATCAGTCTCTTCACTCTCCCCCAAAGCGCTTCCACTCTCCACCCACGACATACATTCCCCTCTTTTTTTCCCCTCTCCCCAAGCCCTTTCTCTTCGTGCCTTACTTTATTTTCTCCCTCCCCGCAGTTCACCGACTTGTCTCTCTCCCTTTCCCATACTGCCCTTTATCTCTATTTCTTCCTCTCCCTCTGAATCCCTTTCCAAAACAATTCTGCCATTCTCCTGCTCTCTCCTTCTCTCTCTTCTTACTTCTTCCTCACCACAACTAACCGACTTATCTCACTTTCTCTCTCCTTTTCTTCCTCATCTCTCTTCTCTCCTACTCTGCCTTCCTCCTCTCCTCCCTGTCCAGCACTCTCACAAAACAGTTCTCCGCCTCTCCTTTTCTCTCTTCCTCCCTCCCTCTCTCCTTCATCACCTTTCTCCTCTCCCTCTGCTCCATCATCCCCCTTCTTCCTCCTCCCCATCTAAATCTTTCTTTCCCACGCCCTGGCCTACTTGGGAGCTTTGATGAATAATATGAGATTAATTATCGCCCTCAACGCAATACATTAAGGAAGGGGACCATTAACCTCACCCTCAATATCTCGATATTTTGTAGTTTTCATTTTATAGGATTTTATATATATTTTTTTCGCTGTTCTGGTTTCGATTAATTTGCTCTTTGATTGAGTTATTATTGTATGGTAATATATACAATTATCATTATTTTATATACCGTTATTATTACTATTATGATTATTAAGTATTTCAACAGTAATATTAGTAGTAGCATAAATAGTACTAGTGGTATTATTATTATTATTATTATTATTATTATTATTATTATTATTATTATTATTATTATTATTATTATTATTATTATTATTATTAATAGTAGCAGTAGTACTAGAAATACAAGTAGTAGTAGTAGTAGTAGTAGTAGCAGTAGTAGTAGTAGTTGTAGTAGTTGTAGTAGTAGTAGTAGTGGTAGTAGCAATTAACATCACACGACTAACTTTTTTTCTACTTATTCCATTAATATTTTTAATAAGAAAATGTCCAACACACACACACACACACACACACACACACACACACACACACACACACACACACACACTTTATTACTATTACTATTACTTTATTACTATTATGATTATTAAGTATTTCAACAGTAATATTTGTGGTAGCATAAATAGTAATAGTGGTAGTAGTAGTAGTAGTAGTAGTAGTAGTAAAAGTAGTAGTAGTAGTAGTAGTAGTAGTAGTAGTAGCGGTAGTAGTAGTAGCAATTACCATCACACGACTAACTTTTTTTCTACTTATTCCGTTAACATTTTTAATAAGAGAATGTCCAACACACACACACACACACCCTTTATTAACAGCCATTAACAGTCACAGCAAAACACTAACGAATCACCCACCTCATGCTCAGCGCTGTAGACTTTTTCTCATTTCTTTTTTTTGTTTTACCTTTTTATATTTTTTTAGCTTAGCGTGTGACGTGCGGGTATTTTATTAACAAAACTCGTGTACCTGCTCATCCAATTTCACGTTAACACCCAAATATATTTCAATTTCGTGTTTTGTCTTTTCATTCTTTTCCTGACTCCCAATTTAGTGTCAGCGCGCCGGTGGGTGACAAGCTTCATTACGCCGGCCCATAACCACCTCGCTGTTATTCGGTCACTCCCTAATTCCAATCAAAACAATCTATTCACCTTTACTTTTACGTTTGCTCTGATGGGACTGCATTTGTTTTGGGTGAGTGTATCTTCTCTGTGTAGGCTGGGTGATGCGTTTGGTTGATTGCGTGTGAGCGTGTGTGCAATTCACCATGGTCTGATCACGCTCTGAACTCGCGATCCCTAGCTAGCACCTTCCACGGATAAGCTTTAGACATCTAGTAACAGCTCTTTGGGTACGGCTAACTTCACCACAACCATCGACTAACACCCGGCACCCATTCAGTGCTGGGTAGACAGGTGGCTCGGATAACAAGGAGACTGAGTACCCGTCTCCACCCCAACCGACAATCAAACCCAGAGACCTCTAGTTCGTGAGGCAAGTAAGCCAACCACTACACGACAGAGCTGTGTGTGTATGTGTGTGTGTGTGTGTGTGTGTGTGTGTGTGTGTGTGTGTGTGTGTGTGTGTGTGTGTGTGTGTGTGTGTGTTTAAATTATTTTTTGAAGAGTTGTTAAACCCCCCTGATGTGACTGATCTTGATGTTGATGCTTTCACCACTCCTGTGACAATTCCTATTTTAGACAGTGAAATATCAGTGGTTGAGGTGGAACACAGCATAAATAAACTCAAAGTAGACAAGGCGAGCGGCCCGGATGGTTTGTGTCCAGGGATTTTTAAAGTGTTACCGATGCAGTGGCTTTTATCAATCACTACTTTATTCAACACTATTTTTATCTCAGGCAGTTACCCGTCATCGTGGCGTCTGGCAAGACTATTTACAATTTTCAAGCGTGGTGACCCACTACTCCCGAGTAATTATCGCGGCATTAATGTGATGAACATAATTGCAAAAATATATGACATTGTGCTGTGTAACCGATTGATGCAGTGGTTTTCCCCGTATAGAGAGCAGGCTGGCAGCCAACCCAAGCGAGGATGCATTGAACACATTGTGACGTTAAGAATATTGCTTGACATTGCTAGAAGAAAGAAATTTCCGTTATTTGTGACATTTGTAGATTTCTCACAGGCGTGCGACCGTGTCCCGCGTGCTACACTGATGGGCGTGTTACGGCGTCTGGGGTGTGGTGCGGTAATGCTGGCTGCTCTGGTCGCCATGTACCGCGTCACCCACAGCGTCCTTGGTGCGGCTGTCACTGCCACCTTGGGTGTGCGTCAGGGTTCCCCCACCTCTTGCATTTTGTTTGTTTTGTTTATCAATGATTTGGTCAAGCTATTAAAAGAGAATTGCGGGCGGGACGGGTTTCTGTTGTGGCTGCACACGTTGGTGCTGATGGATGACACTGTCTTGCTCTCCACGTCAAGGGAAACCATGCACCATAAGCTTTCCATACTCTGTCAGTATTGCAGTGATTATGGTATGAAAGTAAATGTTAAGAAAACAAAGTTTTTTGCTGTTAACGTGAATTATGATGAGCGCGGGACGTTACGTGTGGGCGACATGTCAGTGGAATGGTGTGACCGCTATACGTACTTGGGTAGTGTATTCACCAGCGACGGGTCCGTCTCATCAGCTATTGCTGCCCACGCACAGACGCGAATGTGCCATATTTTAAAGTTCGCCTCATTTATAAAGAACAACGATACCCCGTTTTATGTAAAGAGACGAGTGTTTGATGCCGCGCTGATGTCGACCGTACTCTATGGGTGTGAGTCGTGGTTGAATGGTGATCTTAAGCCAGTTGTAAAACTGTATAACTGGGGTATCAAGCAACTATTGGGTGTGCGTATGACAACCTGCAATGACCTATGTTATTTAGAACTAGGACTGCCGCCCCTACGAGCCCTTGTTATTGGTAGACAACGTAAGTTTTTCCGGTGCATGTGGAGGGAGCGGCGAGAAATAAATGACGACCCATGGTCACACGCAGTAAGACTCGCGATGGAAGCCAATGTACCAACAGGCAGGTTTATTTCTGATCTTATTTCTCAAGAAATAGATGATGTTGGTGAGGCGATTAGTGCCCTAAAAGAATATGTTGCAGCATCTAATTCTTCTAGAAGAACGACATATGTATCCCTAAATCCTGATTTTACTGTCCACAACTTATATTTGACACGAAAGTTTTTTAATGATTTACATAGAACATCGTTTACAAAGTCACGTGTGTGCTGGCATGATTTAGCTGTGGAGACTGGTCGGTGGAATAGGCGAGGCAGGGGGCGCCTTCCCCTGGAAGAGCGGCTTTGCCCGTGTGGGGAGGTGCAGACTGAACTACACGTGGTGGAGTCTTGCGCCCTCACACAGCCATTGCGAGAACACCACCACTTTGCAACATGGCAGGAGCTTATGACAAAAGATGCACATGTCGCAGCAAGAATTGTTCATTTCTTACTTACTACATATCATTGATATTGTCTTCCTGAACACTGGAGTCATGGTCGTTTGTATGTTGTCAATACGCCATTGAAACTGTCTTTCGTTTATTGTCTTAGTTCTGTAAGTCTGTCTTTTTAGTCAGGTAAATCTTATGTCATTGTTCTATCGCATAGTTCTGTTTGTGTACCAAATGTCATGCCTTTAGTCAGGCTTTTATTTGTTCTGCTTTTAACTTTTATTTGTTCTGTTTTAACGTTCCTTTTCTTTAGGTTTTTCTTTTTTAGATTTTCTTATCTTAGAGTGTCTTCTTAACATGTCCAGGCTATTAACATTTTAGTATATTTATTTTAGAGAATTCGTCATCTTTTAGGGTTCCTCTGTTTTTACGTTTTTATCATAGTGTATTTTATAAATTTCTAGATATAAGTAGTTTCATATAATTATCAAAATTTGTAAAGTTTTAATTTTTTAAAACTATTTTACGCCAGTAACGACACCAGAGCTGTGTATATTTTAGCGATTATATAAAGATTTTACGGAAGTGCTGAATGTGGACTACAAATTAGAAATGTGGTTATATTAACGAAATTAACATTCTTAAATAACTTCCGATTTATGTATGATGTTTTGGTTTTATGTACATTTGTGGTCAATAAATATCTATCTATCTATCTATCTGTGTGTGTGTGTGTGTGTGTGTGTGTGTGTGTGTGTGTGTGTGTGTGTGTGTGTGTGTGTGTGTGTGTGTGTGTGTGTGTGTGTGTGTGTGTATTTCAGTCTTTGTGTGCTTCAAACTATACAAAACAAAATGACGTAACAATAAAAATAAAAAAACATTTGCCCTTGTATTTTCCGCCAGCCATAGCGAGGCGGGACAAGCAGAAAACCCGCTCGCTATACATTCCCTCCGAGGCACAGGACTACATGCTGCATTGCGTATATAACGAGAGAAAGAAAAGACACGTTTTTAAACCCTTTCCACCTCTCCCGGAATAGTTCCCTTAGGTCATGGGGGCGAGGTAAAGGGACACGTCGCATAGATCACACAAAGTTTAGCCCATTATCCTCCACACACAGCCCCGCGCACCAACGATCCACGCCTAACCAAGCCTCGTACAATACAACACTCCTGGCTGGCTGATCGCTTTCACAGTCACACACGAGGGTAATAGCGGGCAACAAAAGCTCTCATCCACGTACACTGAAAAACTAGCACCCGCTAATAACGGTGAAACTTTGAAAGGGCGCGCGATGCATCTAGGCGTGAGAACAGAGGCGGCTCGTGTTGCTTTGGTCTCTGCCGGGGCGAGGAACGAGAGAGCAGGAGGAAGGCCGCCCTTGTGTATGCATGTTCCCCGCGCTTCTTCGTTCTCCCTCGCGGCTCCGTCCTCCTGGTCTCTCCTGGTTACTCCGCCGGCTGATTCTGCAGTAATTTCCCGGTTTCGGTTTCGGTTTCGGTTTCGGTTTTCGGTTTCAGTTTTGGTTTCGGTTTTGCTTTCGGTTTCGGTTTCGGTTCTGGCAAATGAAACACTACGAAACAGAGAGAGAGAGAGAGAGAGAGAGAGAGAGAGAGAGAGAGAGAGAGAGAGAGAGAGAGAGAGAGATTCACCTGGATTTACCTGATGTACATACTAACAGGCCATCAGTCCCCGAGCCGCTACTCCACGCCGCCCGAAACCGTCGTCCATAATTTCCACTTTACACGACCGTCACTCGCCTACTTCGCCTTGTTGTCGGTCTGTTCTACAAGGACTGGACGCTTAAGGCCCCCTCCCGAGCCACCATCCAGCCCTCCCAACACACACATATACAAGAGAACTTGACTATACAAGCCGTACACCAATCATCCCTTCCCCCGACAAGCCTTCACACCCACCATGCAGGCTATGCTGTTTGCTTGTAATACACGACTCACAGCAAGCTCTCACGCCACGACCCAGCCCCTTACTATACCTGCCTAAGTGAGATATACCTAGGCCTATTTCCCAACCCCCCCCACACACACACTCATAGTATCCAAGAAAACTATGATGAGACAGACTTGGAAAAATGCATTAAGGTAAGGATTAGGTAAGAACATGCCAAATAAATACGACTCTCCCTTTAGAACACTTTAACTAACATCTAAGTACTTTTCCCCTTTGACCTGCCTCTCTTCCTCTCAAAATAAAGACGTACCCTCCATAGATCTTCGTCAGGTACAGCATTTGAACCCGCGGTATCTGCACACACACTGAAGATACACGAGAACCCTGCAAACACTGAACACTAGCTACATAAAACCTGCGAGTGAGCGAGAGATAGAGGCAGGGGAGGAAATGAACAAGTGATACACGAGAGAACGATCAAACACCAAAGGAAAGGCTGTGGTGGTGGTGGTGTTGAATATTTGAAGCTCCTATGTCCAGCCGCTTCGACGAAAGTTTTCTCTCTCTCTCTCTCTCATTTACTGGAGAACAGGACCCCAAACAAAGAGAGAGAGAGAGAGAGAGAGAGAGAGAGAGAGAGAGAGAGAGAGAGAGAGAGAGAGAGAGAGAGAGAGAGAGAGAGAGAGAGAGAGAGAGAGAGAGAGAGAGAGAGAGAGAGAGAGAGAGAGAGAGAGTAAACGAATTATGTTGTAAAGAAAAAAAAAGTGAGGGGATGACAGATGAGATGAGTTCAGGCGGAGAGATGAAAACGTTCGGAAAGATAAAGGAAAAGATAACCGAAAGAAAAGATTGGGTGAAAAGAAGATTAGGTAATATATAGTGGTCGGCAAGAGGAGGTAGTTAATTAAGAAACAAAGCCCATTATCAACTTCGGCAACACTGACTCGAAAGAATTTAAAAATGTACTTACCTTGGCACTATTAATTTTTATGGCATTATAGAAGTAGTAGTAGTAGTAGTAGTAGTAGTAGGAGTAGCCGTGGTAGTAGTAGTAAAAAGTATATGCGTTCGAAAAAGACGAAGAAAAATGCGAAAAAGGAGAAAAAGAAAAAAGATAAAAAACTAGAAAAAAAAGAAAAAAGATAAAACAATAACATGAACAATAAGAACGAAAACAAAATGAACAAAAAGAACAAGAACAGTATAACACCACCAAACACGAGCAGCGAAAACAAAAGCTGTAAGAGGCGAGACCTGAACATAAGAAGACTCACTACCCTAACTCGGCCGCGGGGCATAAAGCTGCTACGCGCACGAGGCAGGACAGGTTTATGAAGGGCGCCCGCTGACCGGACCGACCACTTAAAGCAGAGCGGCCGCGAGGGGGCACACCGGTCGCCGCGCCATGGTCCCGAGCGGCGACCCAAATACAGAGAGGCACGCGAACTTCATTACCAGCGGAAAGTACATAATAGCTGTAATGGTTCAGGGTTCTGCAATATAAGGACGTGGGTGTACATGTGTGTCCCTTCATTACATGCAGTCGCACAAACTTCCATTACCAGCGGAGGGTTCATAATGGCTGCCTGTAATGGTTCATGAATGTGGGTGTTCGTCATTTCTACTGCCCATGATGGAAGATGAAACTACACTAGTCTGCCCCCTGGTGAGTTAATGAGTCTATAGATCCTGTGGGCACATGTCGTTATCATGTGTCATAAGTTTTGCTGACACTGATCACCATACCGATCTATACCTCTATTCAAAGCCAATCCTGGTTATATAGCAAATAAAGATAAAATACAAAATCTAATCTTTCATAACAGCCCCCCTCCCCCCAAAAAAAAATAACATACACACGAAGTTATACAAACACACAAACAAGAAAAATATCTCGCCACACAATCGCAGAGCTACAGTGACCTACACACAACGCTTTGCACATTTCACACTCAAATATTTTTTCTTTTACTTTCCTGCGTCGCTTCACTAGTCATCCAATTAAACCCTAAAGACTTGAAGAGGGACGAGAGCCGCACACCCTCGGCTCCCACTAATAGGTCGGGGTATGGGAAGGGAGATAAAAGAGAGCAAGAATCCAGGACCTAATGCCGCGAGGGACAAGGAAGGGAGAGGACGCAGGGAATGGTTATGAGAAGACGACAGCAACTCTTTCTGCAGGACGGCAAAGTATATTAGTGAAAACTACTACTACTGCATTTGCTACGACTGCTCTTACTATCTTTTTCACAGTAAAGAAAGTAGGTCAAGGGCAAAACCAAAATTAAGAAAAAAAATATCCCGCTAAGTGCTGCTTCTGTAAAAGTAACTAGAATTGAGTTGCCAAAGGAGAGTTAATTTCGTTTGGAGAGGAGTCTTGATGCTCTCCTCTTTAAAGATTTCTACTGCTACCACTACCACTACTACTACTACTACTACTACTACTACTACTACAACTGATGATGATGATATTGCGATGATGACAATGATAAATAATATAACGGTAATAATAATGGACACAACGGCATACAAAACATGAAACCTCCCAAAAATTAGCCACACAAAACAACAACAAAAAAGTGAAGCCAAATGAAAGCAAACAACTACATACATATTGGCGATACGTCCACGACCGTCGACAAAGAACCCAGGAAAACTTCATAACGGTTCGAGTCCCGCGGGTCGCCTTCCCTTAAGCCACGCCTCGTGATTTACGGGCACCTGTACGTTACCCTCTGCGCCGGGCCTTTCATCGGCTCTTTCCGGTGGGCCGCGCTGACCCTTGTGATGGAGGGGCCGCGATACCACTAAAAATAATTTACTCCGTCGTTCAGTTTTATGACGGCGTGGAGTGAATGGGCCGCCCGGATTTTTCCCTCTATTTTTACGTGTCAGTGTTCCTGTGTGTGTTTGTGTGTATGTGTGTGCCACGCTGCCCCATCCGTCCATCTATGGGAAGCCTGGTGTGTGGTGGTGTGTGGGGCGGCGTAATTGATTTGCAGGTATGCTTCGTGGTGTAAAATTGATAGATGTGACAGTTTTTAGGTAAAGTTGGAAGCATACGGGATAGCTGCGCGTGGCGGCGGTGCTCATCTCCGTCCCGTTTGCCCTTTTAGCATGAGGTGGGAGGGTAATTTTAGCTCCCGGACAAATGGGGAAGTGTTTGCTAAATGAAGTTGAGGTGTATGGTACTTTGCATGACGCGGTGATAGAGGAAAAAAAATCGTCTAGGTAAAAAAGAGAAGCCATGGTTTACCATTCACATTCATACAGGACATAAATCACTCACTACAAACACAGTATTAGGAAAGGAAGGCACGATTTAATTAATCTATTTATGTATATAGATGGATAAATAGATAAACAGAAAGATAGATAGATACAGATAAATAGATATATATATAGGTATGTAAATAGATACAGAGAGAAAATAAAAAAATCACGAAAGACAAGGACAGAAGGAAACAAGGAGGAAAGAAAACACACATATGAGCAGGTCTTCAAAGGCGGACTCGAGCGTCGTGAGAGGAATGGAGAAAAAAAAGGATGAGAAAAAAAAGTAAGAGAGGACAAGTGTTGAAAGTTTGAGCAAAGAAGAGGGAGAGTGTTGTACTTTATTGGATTCTCTCTCTCTCTCTCTCTCTCTCTCTCTCTCTCTCTCTCTCTCTCTCTCTCTCTCTCTCTCTCTCTCTCTCTCTCTCTCTCTCTCTCTCTCTCTCTCTCTCTCTCTCTCTCTCTCTCAAGTAATGTGAAAAAGAAATCTTAGTAGGCGTCTTTTGTAGTCCTTTTAGCGCCGGATGAACTACTCTAAAACGTCGGGGGGGGGGGGAGGGTCAGATGTGTGTGTGTGTGTGTGTGTGTGTGTGTGTGTGTGTGTGTGTGTGTGTGTGTGTGTGTGAGGGTAAAAGGTTGGCCTTAACACGAAGAAGACTAGTCTTGTTTTTTCCTTTCTTTTGCTTAATATTTCCCCTCCGCTCTCCGTCCACCTCTTTTTGTTTTCTTTTTTTTTCTCTCTCTCTCTCTCTCTCTCTCTCCACAGTGGAACGCCAGCACTCCGTGGGCGAGCAGCCGGGTGGCCCTTCTGCGGCGGCGAGGTTGACCCGCGTGGTCATCCTCGCTTTGGGCCCCCCCTCCGCAGTCAAGTCGACTAGTCGGCTGCTCGCCCGTGTACCGCTACGGGCTGCTTCTGGGCGCCTGCCCGGAGGGCCCGTGCCTCCGTCGCTGCTCGCCGGTTGTTACCCGTGGCTGTGGCGGCGGCGGAGGCGTCCCTACACCCGCCGGGACTTAAATTGCCCGCCCCCCCTTACAGGGCCGCCTTTGAGCAAAGGCCCTGTCCCCCTATTTAGGGGGTAAATCTTACGAACGAACGAACGATCTCTCTCTCTCTCTCTCTCTCTCTCTCTCTCTCTCTCTCTCTCTCTCTCTCTCTCTCTCTCTCGCTAAAAAATATGTCTCGTCTTTAGATGCACCAGCGAAAAAAAATAAACACACACACACACACACACACACACACACACACACACACACACACACCCCCACTTCCCCCGTACCCCCCAATAACAAAACCTCACTACACACTCAAGACCGAAAAAATAAATGAAATACAAACAAATAAAAAGTTAGTCCTCGGGTCACACAAGCAAACCTGTCGACGGAAAAGCTTGTTGCGAATCTTCGGAAATGGAAAAGCTGCACTATTACTACAAGTGTGTGTGTGTGTGTGTGTGTGTGTGTGTGTGTGTGTGTGTGTGTCGTCTATTACCCTCCGTTTGTTGATTCAGCTTCACCGTTGATCGAGAATGTGCCTTCGCTATCATCTCTGTGAAATGTTTGGATGATTAACCTTCCCGCCTTGGCCACTAGAAACGCATAATGCAAGGTGGATCGTACAGACGCGAGCCATGCCCTTAGTCATAGCTCGTACGAATGCTTCAGCTAGTTTTCTATTCGTAGTTATCTTTTGCTTAATATGTACAACTAATACTAGTGAGTAAATACCATCTTTATACTTTACCTCTTCTCGTTGCTTTGAGACTGGTTTATACTTTGGACCCGTTGCCACAAATGTCTCTTACAGAAAATGATCCTTACTTTACTTATGGTTTATATATCTGTTTGGAGAGTTTCATATCCTCCACTTGTTATTTTCTCAGCATTTTTCTGAACGGGGACAGCTCTAACTCCCCACCCCCCCCAAAAAAAAAATAATATCCCATTCGTTGCATGAACAGGACACAAATCTTCTCTAGCAAATAAATATGAGTTCTCCATTTCGACTCTACCGTTTTCTTTGTATATATTTACTTAATAGAGATGAATCACGTAGAAAAAAAGAGACATCGTCCATATTTTATTCCATTTTAGTTGCCTAGCTGTCTTCCCTGTTGCGTTAGTTAATATAGTTGTTTCTGCATGTTTCGCTTTAATGAAGACGAAGTAGGATTAATAACGTCTTCCTTTCCGAAAATAAGCACTCTTACACGCTTCCACTACAAATTAGTTTGACTTCCCTTTTTTGGTATTTTTTCACGTTTCATTTATATTATTTTCTACTGAGCACGCAGAACGAATAATATATCATCCGCCATCCACAATGTAAACAATCCAACAAACAATCTCCACACCTTGAAACCTGCGCACTTTATCCGACTGTCAGTGTGGAGGAAAGGCTTCACACACACGCCCCTGGGAAAGGTGGAGAGTTTCGTTTAGTCGGCGCAACATCTGTGGTCATATGCCGGAGAGAGACAGGAGGGGAAGGAATTATAGGAGAAAGGAGTAGATCCCAGGAGACAGGACACAACCCATGATTAATACCTGGTACCCATTCACTGCTGGGTGGACAGGGGCGTAGGGTATCGGA
Source organism: Eriocheir sinensis (assembly GCF_024679095.1). Taxonomy (NCBI): domain Eukaryota; kingdom Metazoa; phylum Arthropoda; class Malacostraca; order Decapoda; family Varunidae; genus Eriocheir; species Eriocheir sinensis. The sequence goes on along the minus strand of NW_026111616.1, from coordinate 72,845 downwards.
AAAGCCGCCCAAATTTTTCCACTCCGCCCGGGAACGAAAACACGCGGAGAGGGCAATTTGATGAGGGATTCTGTGCTACAAGAGTTACGGGAATTACGCTTCATCAGAAATAAGAAAAAAAAAAAAACCATCTGATGAAACAAACAAAAAAACTGAATAAAATAGAGGAAAGAAAAATCACAAAGAAGAAAATGAAGACAACAGATTAAAACAAAGGTTGACAGGTAGCTCATTAAATCAAGTACAATGAAGGAGGAGGAGGAGGAGGAGGAGGGGCAGCAAAAACATTCTTAACAAAGGACGCGACACGAAAACCTCTCTAATGACGCCCGGCTGCTATACAACACACAAGACGCGAACCTGGAAACAAGTATGTCTGTCAAAGAATGCTGTCTGCCTTCCTTCTCTTTCCCTCCTTTTTTTTCCATTCCCTTCTTTCCTTCTTATTTTATCCACCTCCCTTTTTACGTTCTCTTTTTTTCCCCCTTTTTTTCCTCTTCTTTCAATATCCTTCCTTCCATCTTCCTCATTCTCTCCACCTCTCTTCTAACCTCATTTTCTCTTTCTCTTTCTCCCCTTTCTATCCCTTTCCTTCTGTCTTCCTTATTCTGTCCACCTCCCTTCTTACCTCCCTTTTTCCCTTCTCTTCCTCTTCTTTCTATCCCCTTCCTTCCTTCCTTCCTCTTCTTTTTTATCCCCTTCCTTCCTTCGTGTTCTGTTCATCTCCCTTTTAACCTCCTTTTTCCTTCTCTTCCTCTTCTTTCTATCCACTTCCTTCCTTCCTTTTCATTCTCTCCACCTCCTTTCTAACCTCATTTTTTCCTTCTCTTCCTCTTCTTTCTACCCCTTTCCTTCCAGTCTCCTCATTCTCTCTACCTTCCTTTCTAACCTCCTTTTCTCCTTCTCTTCCTCTTCTTTCTATCCCCTTCCTTCCATCCTCCTAGTTCTATCCACCTATCTTCTTACCTCCATTTTTTCCTTCCCTTCCTCTTCTTTCTATCCCGTTCCTTCCTTCCTCCTTATACGATCCTCCTCCTTTATTCCCTCCTCTCTTTCTCTCTCTCGTTTTCTCATGTCCGGTATTATGGTGTTTTCTGTCTGACTATCAAAGGATCATGGCAATCCAGAAATACAACACAACACAACAGGCAACAGGCTTAGGACATCAAAGGATACAGTAATCAAAAGGTTGTTCTCAGAAGGACGCGAAAGGAAGACATCACTTTTTTATTCATATCTTTATCATTATTATATGAGACGAACCAGGTAGGGATAGAGGAAGACGGACAGTATAAGCTTCCTGTTCTACGACCCCCAAACACCTGAGACGCCGAGAAAGAGAACAATTGAAGGTGAGAACAATGGGAAAACTAGACCGAGGACGAGATAATATAGAAGATTTGAGAAAAGACTAAAACTAAAAGAATGAGCTAGTGAAAGAAATACTCGATGTGTGTTGAAAAGTGTACTAAAAAGGGGTAATATCTCTCTAGGACTCGGAAAGAAAACATCACCCCTCCTTCCCCTCCCCCCCCCAAAAAAAAAAAAAAAAAACTAAAAAGACGAAGCGTGTTTAAAAAGTGCAAAAAAAGGGGATAATGACAAAGGCTTACTCATTGACACGCTTGAGAAAGTAAAAGCCGAGAGGACTGAGCCGAGGTGAGCCGAGTCGAGCCGAGCCGAACTGAACCAAGCCGAGTCGAGTTGAGCCAAGCCGAGGAGAAAAGTAAACGAAGAGCCAATGGCCGCCGAGAAGTTAGATGGACAAATAGATGAAAAAAAGAGAGAAAGAGAAAGAGAGCGCGAGAGAGCGAGATCAAAGTCTTTTCGCTTCACAAACGCGATGGAATTCCGGAGCGAGGCACTAAGAGGCGGTTAAAGGGGGGCGGGGGGGGGTAGGAGGGGAGAGAGAGAGAGAGAGAGAGAGAGAGAGAGAGAGAGAGAGAGAGAGAGAGAGAGAGAGAGAGAGAGAGAGAGAGAGAGAGAGAGAGAGAGAGAGAGAGAGAGAGAGAGAGAGAGAGAGAGAGAGAGAGAGAGAGAGAGAGAGAGAGAGAGAGTGTCGGAGAAAATAAAAACAAGAACAAGAAGGAGGAAGAAGAAAAAGAAGAAAGAAAAGGGAAGATGAAGAAAAAAAGAAATAAAATAAAAAAAAGGGAAAATATATATAAAAGGAAAAGAAAGAGGAGGCGGAAAAAAGAGGATAATATATACAAGTCCATAGATAGCACTTAATTTCCTCTACTTATTCCCTCTCTCCCTCCTTCCTTCCTTCCTTACTTCCTTCCGTTTCCCCTCCGTGGACTCTCATTCCCTCTTTGGCCTTCTCGTTGTTCCGTGTCTTCCTTCCTTCATCGCCTCGTTCCTCCTTCACTCCTTCGTTTCCTTCACACTCCAATATCCTTTCTTTTCACCTCCCTCATTTCCTCCTTCCCTCACTCTCGCTTTCACTTCCTCCTACTGGATTCTAATAACCCTAAGTTTCCTCCACAGTTTCCCTCCATTCCTCTCGCTCATAAGTTTCCTCCGTTCCTCCTCCCCCTCCGTCCCTCCCTCCTGTGTTTCCTTCCACCCTTGCACTTTATCTCTTGCCATCGTGGGTCATAAGGAGTGTTGTTTGGCATTCCCGCTCCACTTGCAGACAGAGTTACAGCCTTGTCAGGATTTCCATAATTTATTTCTTATTGCTTCATCATTTCAAACCGGTCTCTCTGTCTCTCTCTCGCTCTCGCCCTCGCTCTCGCTCTCGCTCTCTCTCTCTCTCTCTCTGCAACTCTCCATCTCTCCCTCCCTCTCCTCATCTCTCTTCCTTCCTCTTCCCCTCTTCATCTTTCTCCTTCTCCCTCTCTCCCTTTTCATCTCTCTTTTCCTTCCCCCCCACCTCTTCATTTCTCTCTTCTTCCCTCTCTGCCTTGTCATCTTTCACTTCATCCCTCTCTCCTTTATCATCTCTTCCTCCCTTTCTCTATCTTCACATCTCTCTTCCTCCCTCTCCCTTTTCATCTCTCTCCCTCCCTCTCTCTCTCTCTCTTCCTCTCTTGATGAAGGAAGGATGAATCGCAGCATGACCAAACAATTACCCTAACCCGACTTTCTTGCTATTTTCACTGCCTGTCTTCCCTTCTCTTCCCTCTCTTAAACCCTCAACAACCGGACACTCTATATACATGTAAAAAAAACGGAGCAAGGAGCCGCAGGGAGGTCCACAAGGCACGTAGCTTTCCCCTCGTCCCTTCCAGCTCACGTTTGGCGCCTATGGTATCGTGGGGTACAGTGGAGCGCTGGGCCTATCCTGAGAAGGGACTGTAAATTACTCTGTTGGCAGGCCGTCGAGTCTTCCCTGCGGTCAGTTTTGTGTGTCTGGACGAGGGGATGGTCTGGAAAGGCTTTTGGAAGGAGGAGGAGGAGGAGGAGGAGAAGAGAGGGTAGGCTATGATGGGAAGATGGAAGGGAAAAGAGAGGATGTAGAAGAAGCGGTTTGTGGTAAAGGAGATTCAAGTGAGTCTGCGGTAGTTTGTTGGATTGTCTGTCTGTCTGTCTGTCTGTCTGTCGCTGTCTGTATCTCTCCATTTTTGTTCGTTATTCCCTTCTTTTCTTACCTTCCACACAGATTATGTTTAGAGAAAAAGAAGCAAAGAGCGGGAAGATGAGAAGAAGAGGAGGAGGAGAGGCGAAAGATTAGAGGAGTGACTAAAAAGAATACTAAAAAGAAGGAAAGAAAAATATGTTGCAATGCGGAAAAGATAGAGACGAAGAAGAAGAAAGAGAACACAAGCACAAAGGAAGAAAAAGAGGAGGTTACAGAGGCAGCAAAGAAAAGTAAGGAGAGGGAAGAGGATAATGATGGTGAAGCGAAGGAAACACGAGAAGAATAACATGAAAAATGGTGTTACAAAAGGAAGACATATAAGGATGAAAAGAAAGAGAAGAAAATAAATGCGAAGTAAGAGAGACGGAAGGCAAAAGAGACAAAAAGATACTGGAGAGAGGAGGAAGCTAATAATAAGGGGAAGACGAGGGAATAGATAAAAAGGAGACAGAATAAGATATACGTGAAGAAAAGGAAGAAAACGAACAAAAACAAAGGGAAGCGATGGTAGACAGAAGAGGCCAAAGGAGAAGAAAAAAGTGTGGAGAGAAAATAATGATAAGGAAGAAAAACAGCAAATAATAGTTGGATATATTGTGTTAGAATATTGAAAAGAAAAGACAGATGAAGAAAAAAGAAAAGTAGAACGGAAGGAAAACGGGAGGCTAAAGAAGGAAAAAGAGAAGAGGAAGAGGCGAGAGAGAAAACATGTGAACAAATAGAAGGAAAAACGACGTTGCAATATGAAAAAAAAAGACAAACGAAGAGGAGAAAAAATAATTACGAAGGAGAAACGGGAGGCAAAAGGAGGCAGGAGAAAGAGGGAAAGGGAGAGAAGGGAGAGAAGGATGATGATGACGGTGAAGGGAAGGGGAGAGGGGGTGCAGTCGGTGGTCAGGGAGGAGGAGATGTGTTGCTGCCTCGTCCACTTAAGGCAGGGATTTATGTTGCGCTGTTTGGCTATTTGACCCCCTGCGGTGCCGGGCGGCGGTCACTGGTGGCGGCGGTGGCGGTGGTGGGGACGGTAGTGGGGAAGGGAGGGGGGCGGCGATAAGTCGGTAGTGGCGATGCGGTTGTCGGGGGTTGGTTGTCAGTGAAGTAGTGTTGTTTTGTCAGTGTGTGTGTGTGTGTGTGTGTGTGTGTGTGTGTGTGTGTGATGGTGGTGGTAGAAGTATTTTTTTGCGATGCGAGATGAAACGGCTATTGTAATTGTCATGGCTTGGTTAATGGAGATGGATAGAAAGATAGATAGAACGATAGAAAGATAGATAGACAGATAGATAGACAGATAGCCAGAGACAAAGAGAGACAATCAAAAATCAAGAACGAGTTCCGGGGGGCAGCATGAGCCAATGCAAGATGGCGCCACTATAAACACTCGCCTGCGCCAGAACGGGCCTGGAAGAAGCATTGGGCCGACCATCAGGCCCCACCGGGAAGATGCCTACCGGCGCAACAGGCAATAACCATAGACTATGCAATAAAAAAAAAAAAAAAAACACGCCGACAATACAGTATGACACAAAACAGAACCAACACACACACACACACACACACACACACACAGGCAGAGACACAAAGAGACAAACACACCTTCACACAAACCCCAAACACCACTATCCCACCCTACATACACACTAACTGCAGCGAGAGAGGGAGAAAGCAGTCGCCGTCCACCTCCCATACAAGCATACACGCCCCATCCTCGTCAACAATGAGGGTGATTAAGGGGGAATTTTAACGAGGGTGTGTCTCCTGCCGCGATATATTAGACGCGCTTCGGTGACTTCCCTTGGCTCAGCTTCGAGGGTCACCGAGAGAGGAGGAGGAGGAGGAGGAGGAGGAGGAGAGAGGATGGAAGGGTGGGGGAGGAAGGAAACTGGAATACATGAGGGGGGAGGGGAAGGGAGGGATAGGAGAAAGCGGGAACGAAACAGGAGAAAGGGTGAAAGTTAAAGTAAAAGACGAGATCGAGGAAAAGAAAAAGAGGGAACGGGTGATATTTGGGGATAGAGCGAGATTGAACAATAGCAAAGAGGGAAAGAGGGTAGAAAAACGGAAGAGAGAAAGAGAAAGGAAAAACTAAGATTTAGAGAGCAGGGAAAAGTGAAGCCTTGGAATACCACGGAGGAAAAAAGGGAAAAAAAGTAGAAAAGGGGTTGGAAACACACACAGAGAGAGAGAGAGAGAGAGAGAGAGAGAGAGAGAGAGAGAGAGAGAGAGAGAGAGAGAGAGAGAGAGAGAGAGAGAGAGAGAGAGAGAGAGAGAGAGAGAGAGAGAGAGAGAGAGAGAGAGAGAGAGAGAGAAAAGGAAAGGAGAAACCAGGATTGAGACAGCAAATGAAAGGGGTGAAGAAGACATAAAATACCTAAGAAAATAAAAGGAAAAACAAAACGAAAAGGAAAATTAAACGAGGCAAAGAGCGACGGGTAGGAGGGAAGGAAAGGAAGAGAGGAAGCTGAAAATACATGGACAGAAAAGATAGGAATGAAGAGGCGGCATGGAGTGAGGAGAAACTGGTTAGATTGGGGAAACACAAAAGGAAATGTTTAGATGGGATGAGGCAGGGAAGAGAAAAGAGGGAAGAGACTGGAAACACAAGAATTGAGAGAGAGAAAGAGATGGGGTCAAGAAAAATAAAGGAGAAAAGAGGATAAAGTGGAAGAAGGAAGTGGTAGAAAAATATGTTATGAGAGGGAAGGAGTAAACGAAGAGAATCTAGCCTTGCCTCTAAAAATACTTGGAGAGAAAATGAAATGATGGTGAAAAGAGAAGAAAAGAAAGGAAATACATGGAAGGCAATTATGTGGAAGTTTCTAAAAGGCGAGATGATAGAGGAAAAAAATAAATTGAAGAGTTAAGGAAGGAAGAAAACGGATGGAATGCAGTCTTGTCACTAAAAATACTTGAAGAGAAAAAGTAATGATGGTCAAAAGAGAAAAAAAAAATACGTGGAAGGCATTTATGTGGAAGTGAAGTGTCCGTAAGAGGCGGCTGTGAGGAAAAAAAAAAAGAAACATGGGAGAACGTCCTTAATTAATCATCAGAAAAGAAGGATTAGTAACGAAACAATTAACGAGTGACCAAGCTTTTGTAGTCTTTGTCTTCGTCCACTTTTTCGGCTTATTTTTCTACGTATTTTTCCATCTATCTGTTTGTCTGTCTCTTTTTGTAAGTATCTGTACAAGTAAGTCTGTCTGGTTTTATCTTTTTTGTGGTTTATTTTTCTATTTTTCCATCTCTATCTATCTGTTTGCCTGTCTCTTTTTGTAAGTATCTGCATATGTAAGTTTGTCGGGTTTCATCTTTTTTTGTGGATAATTTTTCTATTTCTCAATCTCTGTTATATCTTTGCCTGTCTCTCTCTGTATCTCTGCCTTTACGTCTGTCTGCTAGTTATCTGCCTTTGTCCAATCTGTCTCCCCTCACACACTCACTCCTCATCGATTGCTAACTCTCTATTTCGGTGTCTCTATATCTGTTTCTGTCTGTCTGAAATATGTCTGACACTCTAACTATCTACCCTTACACACACTCTCCTCTTCCCTCACTCCATATCTTTTTGAATGTCTGTCTATATCTGTATCTGTACGTCTGCTCACTCCTTGTCATCCGCAAAACACACATACGTACACACACTCTCTGCACTCACCACCTGCTGTAAGGGGAAGTTACGCCACAGGAACACACAGGCTCCAAGGGCGGTATTCAGCGTGTGGGTGTCGGGGACGTGTCGGTGTGTCGGTGCGTGTGAGACGGTTATTGAGATCTCGTAGTCCGCAAATGCCTCGGCGGCGCGCAATCCTGTGGCTCGCGTGGCGTCAACTCTCGGATTGGCTTGGCTTATGAGTCTCGTGGCACTGTCGATGGATTTGAGTCGCCTTAACGTGTGTGCTAGATGAGTTACTTTTACACTCTCCATTTTTTTGCCGCTAGTAATGAGAGAAAGAGATAGAGAGTAAGAGAAAGAAAGATAAAAAGGAAACAAAAGAAAGAGATATATACAAATAAGGAAAAAAAGATACAAAGAGAAAAAGAAAGAAAGAAAAAGAAAAAAAACAAATAAGGAAAGAAATAAGAAATCAAGGCCAATAATCAATCTCTGGAAAAAAAATGCAAAAGACGAAAACATTAAACAACGCCGCATAGAAAGATGTAATAATTAGTGCCAATGTTTGAATGCGACTAACTACCAAACACGAAATTCCAAGCCTCATCAAACGATCTCCCTGGCAACGTAAAAAGCGTATATTCTTCCTTAAGTCAAATGGACCGTAAGGTGAATCAAGATAGCGTAGAGGCGCGCAAGGGAAGGGAGCGGGTCGAGGGATGCAACAATTGATCAGCCCACCTGGAGCTCGAGCGGCCGGGGGAGAGATCTGTGTAGGGGGTGAGTGGGGGGGAGAGACGATCAAGGGCAGGGCGTCCAGGAGAGAGGCTGACAGGTGACCAGGGCGACAAGCTAACCTGATGTACGGCACGCATAGATGATTACTACTCTCTCTCTCTCTCTCTCTCTCTCTCTCTCTCTCTCTCTCTCTCTCTCTCTCTCTCTCTCTCCTCCTCCCCCCCAACACGCCAGGTGACAACAACCAACACGGGCCCGGACAGGTAAGGGTCTTCGCCAGGTGTTCCCTTCCACCTGTGTCACTCTCCGTCCGTGGAAATTAGGGAACATTTGGAAGCCCGCCCGCTGAGGCCACGACGAGACAGCTTTTCTCCCTCGCTCGTCCTTCATTTCTTTTCCCTCGGCCTTATCCTGTTCCTATTTCTTTTCATTACCTCCAATTATTGTTTCCATGCTAATAAATTTCTGGCTCTCCCTATTTCATCTGTCCCTATATCTTTATTTTTATTTTCTTGCAGTTGTTTATTTCCTCGTGTTCGCTCACTCATCCTTCCTTCCCTCCTCTCCTCCGTCTTCTCCTATTTCTATTTCTTTCCACTATTTCTTGTTATTCTTTCTTTCTTAATAATTTTCCTTCTTCTCTCCATCCATTTTATTTTCCAGTTGGTTGTTTCTTCTTGTTCGTGTCGTTATTTTTCTCTCGTTCATCCTTTCTTTGGTTTCCTCTCTCCCTCTTGACGTCTTTGTTTATTCAGCAACCTTTGTTTGTCTCTTCATTCTGACGTGGGTTTTATCTACCTTTCTTTCTTCTTTCTTCCCAACTTTTGCTTCACTAATCTCCCTGCACACAGTTTTCCTCCTCTCTTTGTTTCAACGTTTTCCTTTGTATTGACGGTTTCATGGAAGTCCCTTTTATTACTGTTATCCCTGGCTCCCTTTTACGTCCTCTTCATCCTATCTCTCCCTCTTTTATCCTTCCTTCTTTCCGGTCTGTCAGAACAAGACTCGTACAGAGACTTTCAGCAAATTCCTGTTACTGAAAACGGAAACTTTGTCATACGTTCAAGCTTTTACCAATATATTTAGGAATGAAAATGTCAAATGAAAATGACGAAGTAAATGAAATCAGAAATAATACATATGCGATTGGTAACAGTGTCGAGTAGCGTATAATTTGTTTAGCTCTGCGGCATTTTGTTTATCAAGTTTGTAATGAAAAAAAAATGTATGCTGTGCTGATTCGTCACTGCGCCACGAACGGGAATCGAACTGGGAAAGAGGCACAAAAGTCTGACAGATATTAATGTTAACCACATCACTAAACCGATCCTCCTACTGCTCCTCCTCCTCCGTTGAAACAAAGAGAGGAGGAAAACTGTGTGGAGGGAGGAGGTTAGTGAAAGCAGTTATGTAACGATGAAGGCGTAGCGTTCACGAATGCGTTCACGAATGCTTGGCATCGCTTCAATCAGCGACTAGATTTGTTTTGGAAGGACGGACTCCACCTGAACGAGGTCGGTTCGGCGCGGCTTGGAAGGCTTCTGAACGAGGCAGTTGAAAGCTTCTCGAAAAGCTATTAAAAAAAACTGCAGGCGAGGACAAGGCAGAGGCAACCCTTGATCAACCGAACCGTAGCGTCGATGCGGCTTGCAAGAAACTGTGTAACCAACGACGCCCCCGACAAGCGAACTCATTCAACATGACGCGGCCAAACCAGGAGTCACATTTCCATTTTGTGCACAAATGCACGCAGTCTGTTACCCAAAAAGGACGAAATTAGGGCGTATATTGTAACTGAGAAACCAGATGTGATAGCCATCACAGAGACTTGGGCCAACTCTGCACATCTAGTATCTGAACTGTCATTTCCCGGGTACGAAAGCTTCCAAAAAGATCGATTGCATAAGAAAGGAGGAGGAGTAATTTGCTACGTAAAAAGTACACTCCCTGCCATAAAAATAGACAAACAGGACGCAGAGAATTACGACTCCGTCTATGTGGAAATAACCGCGAATAATAAGAAACTAACACTTACGACCGTATACAGGCCTCCAAAACAACAGGCAGCCGACGACACTGCCCTGTACGAAGAGCTTCACTCTTTAACACAAAGCAAAGAAGCAATAATAATTGGGGACTTTAATTGCCCTAACATTGACTGGGGATTGATGACTGGAGATCAAGAGGGTAACAGGCTTATAGAAATGGTGGAGTATTCGTTCCTCACTCAAGTTGTAACTCAACCGACAAGAGAAAATAATCTGCTGGATCTGGTATTAGTAAGCGACCCCGGCCTCATTCGCGACTGTGAAGTTGGTGAAAAAATTAACGGTTGCGATCACCACTTAATGCGTTTCAATGTCAACATAAGTCACAAACTCGTAGACAATCCGTCAGTGATACCAGACTACAAAAAAGCAAATTTCAACCTAGCCCGTGAGCTGCTTCCCTCTGCGACCTGGGACCAACTTCACCTAACCGACAATACAATCGACAACGTGTGGAACAACTTCAAAGATAAGCTTTTGCAGGTAGAGAAGGCTACAGTGCCTACGAAACCCAGGCGAGCAAATGGTACCGTGGATCCACCGTGGATAACCACAGAAATAAAAAGGGCGATAAACTTAAAAAAAAAAAAAGGAATTATAACCTGATAAAAGAAAATGACACGGCCGAAGCCCGTACTCAGTACCACAACAGCCTCAGAGCTTGTCGCACCCTTATTCGGAGAAGTAAACGCAACTACGAAAAACAAATAGCGCGTGACATCAAAACAAACTCAAAAATCCAATAGTGGTCCCCTGACAGATGAGACCGGATCTGTAACTCAGGACAGTAAACAGATGGCCAGAATCCTCAACAGTAACTTCGCATCCGTATTTACAATCGAGGACATTGAAACCATTCCGGAGAGTCTTGACCCGCCGAGGGAAATCACGCACCTGAAAATTGACTCAATATGCGGCCAAGAAGTGAAAAAGTATTTGGACAAACTCGACACGAACAAGTCAACGGGACCCGACGGTTTGTCCCCGCGGTTATTAAGAGAGCTTAAACGACAAATACTTCAGCCACTCACTAACATATTCAACCAGTCTGTTCAACTGAACAAGGTCCCGGAAAACTGGAAGATGGCGAACGTAACACCGATTTTCAAAAAAGGAGACAAAAGCGTTGCATTAAACTACAGGCCCATAAGTTTGACATCAGTGGCAGGAAGATACTCGAAAAGATTATTAGAGACAAACTTGTCAAGTTTCTAGAAGACAATAATGTAATCTCCGACACCCAGCATGGCTTCAGAAACAAGCGCTCCTGCCTAACGAATTTCTTAGACTTCTTCCAAGGTATATATAAGAACTGGGCTGCCCACATCCCCCGTGATGTTTTATACCTAGACTTTAAGAAAGCCTTCGACAAGGTACCGCACGAGCGACTCCTTAAGAAACTGCATTCGGCGGGCATTGGAGCCAATCTGATCACGTGGATAAGAGATTGGCTCACCGCCAGAAAACAACGAGTACTACTAAACGGACAGCCTTCCGACTGGCTTCCAGTCACTAGTGGAGTGCCTCAAGGGTCAGTGCTGGGACCCATTCTCTTCATCATATATATCAACGACCTCGAATCAGGACTGAAATCAACAAAGTAGAAATTTGCTGATGACACCAAGTTGGGTGGAAAGGCCCTCACAAAGACCGACTGCGAAATCATTCAGAAAGACCTCAATCACATTATCGAATGGTCGGAAAAATGGTAAATGTCCTTTAATGTTGACAAATGCAAAGTCATGCACATTGGGTCCAGAAATAGTAACCACACATACATCATGAATGGGAAACCTCTGCAAGCGATGCAGGAGGAAAAGGATCTTGGAGTCACTATCAGCAGTGACCTGAAACGCGAATCACTGTAAAAAAGCCTACAACAAAACTAACACTATGCTCGGGTTCATAGCGAGGGACATCGAGTGTAAAACGCCAGACGTGATGCTAGCCCTGTATAATTCCATGGTAAGACCGCACCTCGAGTATGCAGTACAGTTCTGGTCTCCTAATTACAGAAAGGACATTGATTTACTGGAAAGGATTCAACGACGCGCCACGAAGATAATACCAACCTTAAGGGCTCAACCGTACGAGGAACGATTCAAGCGACTCAATCTCTTTACATTGGAGAAAAGACGCCTGCGAGGGGATATGATTCAAGTCTTCAGGTATATGAAAAATTCAATAACGTCGACTACTCCAAATTCTTTGAACTGCAAACCAACCTAAGAACTAGAAATAACGGTTTACCCATTCAGTCTAGTCGATGTAACACAGACATCGGATGGAGTTTCTTTTCAAACCGAGTCATCCGTCACTGGAACAATCTTCCTTCAGAAGCAGTAAATCCGAATACCATCAACTCCTTCAAATATAGAATCGACCGTCACTTCGCTGCGTCAGGAGTGAACTGAATATCGAGGTGCTTTCATCTGCTCCTCAATATCGAGGTGCTTTTCATCTGCTCCTCAATGTCGAGGTGCTTTCATCTGCTCCCCAGGCCCCAAGTGGCTATCGAGCAGATTAAATCACCAAAGCGGGCAACCTCGTATTGAGCCAATAGGCTTTCTGTTGCCTGCACTTCCATGTTACAATGTTTCCTCCTCTGCCGCCTTCGCTTCCTCCCCTGCCGCCTCCTCCTCCTCCTCCATGTGTATATATTTTACGGAAAGAGGAAATAACGTAGCGAGGTGTGTTTGTGAATATAGGTTAAAAATACGTTCCCTTCAATACATTTCCTGAAGAGCCTCTCCTCTCTCTCCTTATCCTTCACTTCCTCTTCCTCCCCCTCCTCCTCTACCTCCTCCTCTTCCCATTCCTCTCGCTCTTCATCCTCGCCACCATGAATAGCCCCTCCTCTCTCTCCTTATCCTTCACTTCCTCCTCTTCCTCCTCCTCCTTTACCTCCTCTTTTTCCCATTCCTCTCGCTCTCCATCCTCGCCACCATAAATAACGGCACAATAGCCACCACCTGCGGCTTCCTGGGATCAGAGAGAGGGAGGTTTGACGGACTCTATACATACCACTCTATACGATTACCGCTGATGTACTTGACTCGCTAATGGCCGTGAAATAACATACAGTAAAAAAAGGTAAAATAAAGGTACTGATATATGGAAGCGATGTCAGCGTTTCGAAGGTAACCAGGAAGGGAGGAACAAAGAATGAGTGATCGACCCAAATTTATGTCGAAAGGGAAACAAAGGGAAGGGAAGGAAAAAGCGAGACACGGAAAGAGAGGAAAGAGCAGGGAAATGACGCTATAATGATTACAACGAAATGAAACTGATCATTAACGTGATTACCTTCAAAGGTGATCATATTTATTACCCTGAAGTATCATTATGGCGGCTACAAAGGTTTAATAATAATAATAATAATAATAATAATAATAATAATAATAATAATAATAATAATAATAATAATAATGATAATACAATCACAATTAAAACTCTTGCTAATGACTCCTGCAACGGCTAATGAGACACTGAGGAGGGATACAGTTACGATCTCTTTGGAAAGGCGGGATTAGGACACTGAGACGAGCCGGCAATGTCCAAAGCTTTGTCCCACTCTCCTCCAATTTGTGTCCAGCCTCGTTTCTCCCTGTGTCGCATCCTATTTCCCTGTTCCCCGTGTCAGCCGGTTTAAGTTTCTCACAATATACAATGTCAGGAGCCCAACTGCCTCACTTTCTGCACTAGGTCTTAATTTTGTTTTGCTGTTTGCTGTGTCAAAATTTAAGTCCTCCATTACCTACTGTTATTTCGAGTGTCTGTTTCAATGTCTCTCGTGCTCAATGTGTTCCCTTTCCGCTGCCTTTCTTTAATGTATCCAATTTGTGTCCTGTGTGTCTGTTTACCTTGTCTGTCTGTGTCTAGCCCAGCGTTGTCAAATTATCGTATTTTCTAACTGATATCTTTAGCAAAAACAACTATCCAATACAAACAAACATCAATGAATAACAGTTTTCAACGCTAACTTTAATATTCTTTCGTTATTTGTGTAGCTACGAGGATTTGAGGCTTAAAATGTTAAATACAATGTGGTGGATGCGATCATTTGGCATCGCTGGCCTAGCCCTTCCTATGGTGTTCTGAATGTGTTCTATACTTCTTAATTATCTCCAGTGTCTTTATAGTCCAATCTGTATCTTCCCCTGCTTCATTCTCTCTGGTGCCCGATCTGTGTCCTGCCTCACTGTCTATCGTGTTCAAATCTTTTACTCTTTTTACACCAGAGGAAACACTCAAGGACAAAAGAAAAAGATGAAGAAAAGCCGGCACGATCTCAAGAGACCAACTTATACACTATCCTAAATCGATTTATTTTGTAACCAATCTGTCCTCTACTCTCCTACCTGGTGCGTGTAATTTTCAACTCGCTCCATTCTGTTCTATGTGCGTCGTGTCTCAATTCATCGCAAACTCAATATGCTCGGTTTATGATACGCTTCGCCACTCAATGACCACGATGCGTCTCACTGCCCGCCGTGTCCTGCTCCCGTGTCAAGGCTGTGTCCTGGCCGCCCACCTTTATCGTTCCGGCGACTCTGTAATCATTGGACGTAGTCATGAGTGTAATGAATGTAACGAGGAATTCGATTACGTTTCCATTCCCCTAACCCCAATAACAATGGAATCGAATATGATTAAATGTATACAATGCCTCGGACCCCCAAAAATATAATACGTGGAATTCAGAACCGCTATTGCACTGACATCTTTGGCATGTATACATTAACAATACACAACCCATGAACAATATATGAGCGACTGAACGAGATAATGGACCAGTAGATATTTTTTAATGGGTTTCGTAAAGAATTAAAAAGAACAACACTGTGCCATTCAATTATGACGACCACACTTTGTCTGTCTGAGTATTAGTAAATCATTCAGGAACGATTCAATATTATACCAGCGAAGACTCACGCACGATCCATTATTAATTACACGCCGGGCGCCCAACAATGATGATGATGACGTCGAAACAAGGTGGACGCGGCCGCTCCTCGCCTCGACCCTCCGTCCCGGCGCGCGGTCAAACCTTTTCACATATTTATTGGCCTTTAAATTAACTCAGGGAAGGGAGCCAGCGGAGCGCCTATAGGGTAGAGGGAAAAGTGTGCCGGGCTGAAAAAAATGCATCGTAATTTCTTCATAGTGAACCTTTTATTTCTCTTTCTATTTGTCTATATATTTATCTCCCATTTCCTCCCATACATCTAGAAAATATACCGTAGTTTCTCCATAGTTTACCTTTTCTTTGTCTTTCTATTTATCTATGTATCTGTCATTTTCTCCCACTAATCTCAATAAAAAACATCGTAATTTCTTCATAGTTTCCCTTTTCTTTATCCATATCTATCATTTTCTCCCACTAATCTCAATAAAAAAAACATCGTAATTTCTTCATAGTTTCCCTTTTCTTTATCCATATCTATCATTCCCTCTCACAAGTTCTCCCCACTCCCACTCCACTCCTCTCACGTAAACTCCCTCTCACTATACGATAAATAGAAGTGTACCAAGCTAAAAAAAAATGGTTAATCGTACTCCACACAAATATGATAAAAAGGTATTTCTATCGTTTTTTTGACACTACAATGTACATTCGCAATTCTTTTTCAGAGGATTGAGGAGTAATTTTAAAGTTTCCCAACCTCAACAATAAAAAAAAGATCCATCCAAAAACCACTCTTTTTTTTCACTATTATTATTATTATTATTATTATTATTATTATTATCATAATTTTTTTTTTTTTTACGCACCGAGCCTTCACGCTTTACGACGCTTTCTCTGCACCTCTCCTAAATACGCGCCTGTAATCAAAACTTCTCATGAATAGATGTTCGAAGCCTTTATCAACTCTCTTGCTCTCTCTCGTTCTCGTTCGCTCTCTCTCGCTCTCTCTCTCTCGTTCTCTCTCGTTCTCTCTGTCCGTGGAAGTGAGGCATTCTGTGCACTTAATTGAAGCCGGCGAGGGGAAAATAAATAGAGTTGGTGTGGAGTTCAATGAATTTAAGCAGAGTTCATTGCCCAAGAGGCGACTAACTGCGGAAAACGATGATTACAACTCCGGCTACAAGGCTGCGAAGATAGACAGGGAGATAAAAGAAGAGCGGGAGAGGGAGAAAGTGTGTTACGAGGTAGAAGAAACGCTGCAGAGAAAGAGAGGGAGAGGGAGAAAGTGTGTTACGAGGTAGAAGAAACGCTGCAGAGAAAGAGAGGGAGAGGGAGAAAGTGTGTTACGAGGTAGAAGAAACGCTGCAAAGAAAGAGAGGGAGAGAAAACAAGAGAGGGAGAGGGAGAAAGTGAGTTATGAGGTAAAGAAAACGCTGCAAAGATAGAGGTGGAGGGAAGAAAAGGAGAGGGAGAAAGTGTGTTATATGGTATAGGAAAAAGGAGAGAAAGTGGAGTAGATATAGGGATAGATTGAGACGCAGAGGGGAACACACACACACACACACACACACACACACACACACACACGACCCGGTAGCTCAGTGGATAGAGGGTCTGCCTCACAACCAGAGGGACCGGGGTTCGATTCCCCGGCCGGGTGAAGATAAGTTGGGTTTATCTTCTTTCACGTGTGGCCCCTGTTCACCTGGCAGTAAGTAGGTACGCGGCGTAAGGCGAGGAGTTGTGACCTCGTTGTCGCGGTGTGTTGTGTGTGAGTGGTCTCAGTCCTACCCAAAGATCGGTTCTATAAGCACTGTCTAACGAGTGTAAAAGAGAAAAAAAATACAAAACAAAAGAAAGGAGGAACAAGAGGAGAACGATTGAAATACACTTACTTTTGAAAAAAACAAGGAGAAACAAGGAAGAGAAACAAGGCAGAGAAAAACGAAAAGAAAAAGCGTGTGAAAAAAAGACAGATATAGAAAGAATAGGATTGAAGTTGCTACAGACTTCAGAAATAGACACAGAAATAGAACACAGTTGCAAAGGAACACCCACACATATTCAAATAAAAATAGAGGAGAAAATTTTACAAAGACTAAGGAAAAAGGACAATACTGACACTTGAAAAAAACAGAAGCAAAGCAAGGTAAAAAGAAAATGTCAAGCTAGGAGAAAAATATGAATGAAAACAGACATACAGACAGAAAAAGGCTGAGACCGAGGAAAAATATACCGATGCAAATATTAAATGAGACAGCGAGGGGAAGACAGGGCGAGTGAAGACAAGGAGAGTGAATAAAGGTTTGGGACAATATTGGGACACCTGGAAGTGAAGAGATGAAGCAATTTCCTGGCAGGTGAGACAGCGACGCAGAATTACATTGGCGTGAAAGCTGAATCGTAATAATACAACGAGAAGCATGAAAAATAATAACAAAAACAATAACAACAGCAATGATAAAAGTGATAATAATAACGATAATAATAATAAAGCCCCTAATAACATAAATAAAAAACATAATACCAATAACAATGGAAATAACAAAAAACAAGAACAAGAGGTGTGTGGTGAGCCAAAAGACAATCCCCTCTCCCCCCCCCCTTCCACCCCTTCCCCCCCTCCCGTTCTGGCAACACTGCAGTGACCCGTGGTGCCAATCGCTGCATTCACTGTATCCTTTCTTTTTTTTCGGTCTTTCTCTTTTTAAACATTTTTGGCACACCAACCTTTCTTTTTTGGGGTCGAGTGGCCATTACTCTGGGACACGAACACTATTGGCAGAACACCTGTCGTGACACGGGAGAGAATAACAGGAGGGAGGAGGGAGGGAGAGATGGAGGGAAGGAGGGAGGGAGGGAGAGAGAATAACAGGAGGGAGGAGGGAGGCGGAGATGGATGGAAGGAGGGAGGGTGGGAGAGAATAACAGGAGGGAGGAGGGAGGGAGATGGAGGGAAGCACGGAGGGAGGAGAGAATAACAGGAGGGAGGAGGGAGGAGAGATGGAGGGAAGGAGGGAGGAGGGAGAGAATAACAGGAGGGAGGAGGGAGGAGAGATGGAGGGAAGGAGGGAGGTGGGTGAGAATAACAGGAGGGAGGAGGGAGGTTGAGATGGAGGGAAGGAGGGAGGGAGGGAGAGAATAACAGGAGGGAGGAGGGAGGGAGAGATGGAGGGAAGCACGGAGGGAGGGAGAGAATAACAGGAGGGAGGAGGGAGGGAGAGATGGAGGGAAGGAGGGAGGGAGGGAGAGAATAACAGGAGGGAGAAGGGAGGGAGAGATGGAGGGAAGGAGGGAGGGAGGGAGAGAATAACAGGAGGGAGGAGGGAGGGAGAGAGATGGAGGGAAGCACGGAGGGAGGAGAGAATAACAGGAGGGAGGAGGGAGGAGAGAATAACAGGAGGGAGGAGGGAGGGTGGGAGAGAATAACAGGAGGAGGAGGGAGGAGAGATGGAGGGAAGGAGGAGGTGGGAGAGAATAACAGGAGGGAGGAGGAGAGAGATGGAGGGAAGCACGGAGGGAGGAGAGAATAACAGGAGGAGGAGGAGGAGAGATGGAGGGAAGGAGGAGGGAGGAGAGAATAACAGGAGGAGGAGGGAGGGGAGATGGATGGAAGGAGGGAGGTGGGAGAGAATAACAGGAGGGAGGAGGGAGGGAGAGATGGGAAGCACGGAGGAGGGAGAGAATAACAGAGGGAGGAGGGAGGAGAGATGGAGGGAAGGAGGGAGGAGGAGAGAATAACAGGAGGGAGGAGGAGGGAGAGATGGAGGAAGCACGGAGGAGGGAGAGAGAGAATAACAGGAGGGAGGAGGGAGGGAGAGATGGAGGGAAGGAGGGAGGAGGGAGAGAATAACAGGAGGAGGAGGGAGGGGAGATGGAGGGAAGGAGGAGGGAGGAGAGAATAACAGGAGGGAGAAGGAGGGAGAGATGGAGGGAAGGAGGGAGGGATGGAGAGAATAATAGGAGGGAGGAGGGAGGGAGATGGAGGGAAGGAGGAGGGAGGGAGAGAATAACAGGAGGGAGGAGGAGGAGAGATGGAGGGAAGGAGGAGGGAGGAGAGAATAACAGGAAGGAGAAGGAGGGGAGATGGAGGAAAGGAGGGAGGGAGAGAATAACAGGAGGAGGAGGGAGGGGGAGATGGAGGAAAGGAGGGAGGAGGGAGAGAATAACAGGAAGGAGACGGGAGGGAGAGATGGAGGCAAGGAGGGAGGAA
Source organism: Eriocheir sinensis (assembly GCF_024679095.1). NCBI lineage: Eukaryota > Metazoa > Arthropoda > Malacostraca > Decapoda > Varunidae > Eriocheir > Eriocheir sinensis. The sequence goes on along the minus strand of NW_026111616.1, from coordinate 53,741 downwards.
GGGAGAGAATAACAGGAGGGAGGAGGGAGGGGGAGATGGAGGAAGGAGGAGGAAGGAGAGAATAATAGGAGGGAGGAGGAGGGAGAGATGGAGGGAAGGAGGGAGGAGGGAGAATAACAGGAGGAGGAGGGAGGGAGATGGAGGAAAGGAGGGAGGAAGGGAGGAAAGAATAACAGGAGGGAGGAGGGAGGGAGGAGGAGAATAACAGGAGGAGGAGGGAGGGGGAGATGGAGGGAAGGAGGGAGGAAGGGAGGGAAAGAATAACAGGAGGGAGGAGGGAGGGAGATGGAGGGAAGGAGGGAGGGAGAGAATTAAAGGTAGGAGATGGGAGGGGGAGATGGAGGAAAGGAGGGAGGAAGGGAGGGAAAGAATAACAGGAGGGAGGAGGGAGGAGAGATGGAGGGAAGGAGGAGGAGGGAAAGAATAACAGGAAGGAGAAGGGAGGGAGATGGAGGGAAGGAGGGAGGAGGAGAGAATAACAGGAGGAGGAGGGGAGATGGAGGGAAGGAGGGAGGGAGGAGAGAATAACAGGAAGGAGAAGGGAGGAGAGATGGAGGGAAGGAGGGAGGAGGAGAGAATAACAGGAGGAGGAGGGAGGGGAGATGGAGGGAAGGAGGGAGGAGGGAGAGAATAACAGGAGGGAGGGAGGTAGGGAGAGATGGAGGGACGGAGGAGGGAGGAGAGAATAACAGGAAGGAGAAGGGAGGGGAGATGGAGGGAAGGAGGGAGGGAGGAAAGAATAACAGGAGGGAGGAGGGAGGAGAGATGGAGGGAAGGAGGGAGGGAGGAGAGAATAACAGGAAGGAGAAGGGAGGGGGAGATGGAGGAAAAGGAGGAGGAGGAGAGAATAACAGGGAGGAGGTAGGGAGAGAATAACAGGAGGGAGGAGGAGGGAGAGATGGAGGGAAGGAGGAGGGAGGAGAGAATAACAGGAGGGAGGAGGGAGGGAGAGATGGAGGGAAGGAGGGAGGAGGGAGAGAATAACAGGAGGGAGGAGGAGGGAGAGATGGAGGGAAGGAGGGAGGGAGGGAGAGAATAACAGGAGGAGGGAGGGGAGATGGAGGAAAGGAGGGAGGAGGGAGAGAATAACAGGAGGGCGGAGGTAGGGCGAGAATAAGTGGAGGGAGGAGGGAGGGAGAGATGGAGGAAGGAGGGAGGAGGAGAGAATAACAGGAGGGAGGAGGAGGAGAGATGGAGGGAAGGAGGGAGGAGGAGAGAATAACAGGAGGGAGGAGGGAGGG
>NW_026111616.1:5000-47500 GCF_024679095.1 Eriocheir sinensis | reverse complement strand
ACTATTATTACTATAACTATGATGGAAATTATGTATGATGATGATGATGATGATAATGATGAAGAATGGAAGAGGGAGGCGGAACTAGAACGAACAGCTTATAAGTAAATGACATAACAGTAGGAATGGGAGGTACAGTTTCAAGCCGAGATACCAAGGAGGAGGAAGATTCAGAACTTGCTCAAGGCGGCAGAAGCATCACAAACCCTCCTTACCCCTTCACGTGAGGCCTGGATCGACCCCTCCCATCTCTCTCACCCTCTCACCCTTTCCTCGCCTCCACGACCAGGAAATTGAGTTCGACCCCTGCATGCAACACAGAGGAAGGACAGACAGTGAAACAATGATGAGACGATACGATGAATGATGAATAAAGACAAAATGAAAAGTATGGGTAAGGTAGGAGGAGGGAGAGGAGGAGGTACACGATGATGGAAGAGTGAGGGGAGGGCGAGGTGAGGGAGGTGAAAATGGAGGAATGAAGGAGAGGAAAAAATTGAGCAGCTTTTTTTCTGACACTATAAGGAAAGAGAGTATGTAATAAGATAACGAAAAGAATGCACGAATGATAATAATATGATCTAGTTAAGGTTTCATCAGTCAAAGCAGTGGTAGACATACTCGAAACATTAGTAATAACAGCGACAGCAACAATATAAATCAAATCGTTGCAGTGGCAGATGGCAATAACAATAATAATAATAATAATAATAATAATAATAATAATAATAATAATAATAATAATAATAATAATAATAATAATAATAATAATAATAATAATAATAATAATAATAATAATAATAATAATAATAATAATAATAATAACAATAATAATAATAATTAGAAGAAGAAGAAAAGGAGAAGAAAAAGAAGGGGAAGAAGAAGAACAACAACAACAACAACAACAACAAGAACAACAACAGCAGCAACAGCAACAACAACAACAACAACAACAACAACAACAACAACAAGAAAAAAGAAGTAGAATAACAAGAAAAAAGAAAAGAAAAAGAACCAAAAAAGAAAAAAAAGAGGAAAAAAGAAGAAAATAAACAAAAAAGATAAATGAAAAAAGAAGAAAAATATTACTACTTTTAATTTCCGCTCAAAATATGAAATACCATCAACAACACATTAATTTCACCCTTCTTGGAACACCCGCCGAAGCTTTTCCTGCTAAAGCGAGAAACCGTCCTTCAAAGCCCCACGTGTACTCATAACTCCACACAGTAACCACGACAACCTTGCGTCACAACACCACCACACCCCTCAGCTACCGTTGCCGCCTCTACACTATTTGCCAGCCACCTCAAATGTCGATACTTCAGGAGGAAAAGTATCTGGAAGGGAAAGAAATGTGCCTCTCTCTGTCAACACTTGAGGCGAGGAACTACCTGTGGGAGGCGGCGAGGGAAGGGAAATTTTACCTCCATGCCTGCCAGCACCTGAGCGGGATAATCCTTGACGGAGCGGGAAGGCCTAAAGCAAACACTGCCGCCACCACGACCACCACGAGCCGATTTCACAGTCCAACACAGTGTCTTCGTAACAGCCCGAACCAAACTATAGAATCCCATACAATCCAAAATGGGGAGGTCTTCGATGCCACACTAAATACAAAAGACTTTTCTAGTATAGCTTCATCAAATTTGTGAACTTAAATATAAACACCAGACACTATACAAGGAAATTTCGGAGGCTCTGGTATTGGTTTGGGAGCTTACTAACCGATCATGGGGAACTGTGAAACTGGCCCTAAGACCTCGGAAGGGAACACGGCCCATGGAGAGCAGCTTACCGCCACACATTTTAACACAAAAGAGAAGGAGAAAAATAAAATCGTAACGTACTCCCATACTTGTTGCAACTACTTAGAGAGAGAGAGAGAGAGAGAGAGAGAGAAAGCCCTGGTGTGTCTATAAACAGCAAAAGCAGTAAAAAGGTGAGAAAACACATTTCCTGATATCAAAGGCCGTGAAACAAAGCAAGTCTCTCCTCACAATTGGTTGGTGGGAAAAATCAAATCAAATAACCTTCGTAAGTAAGCTAACTGTGAGCTACTAGGAAATGGACAACCGAAAGGGATTTTTTTTTCACATATTACTGCCAAAGAGGAAACCACGGAGGGAGAAAAACATACTTTGACGGAAAGGAAACCCGCAATAAAGGAAAGGATCATAATTTGTTAACACTAGTAAAAGAAAAACTTCCTTCTTTTAACACCACGGAGGAAATAAGGGAGACTAAAGAAATACCACGCCTGACACCCTTGCCTGTTGACACTTGAGCACAGAGACCATTATTGGGAAATAGCCCTCATTTGTTCACTAAGGAAAAATATACTTCAGGGTCGTTCAGCACTGAGGGAAAATATGCGGGAAGAAGAAAATATTACGACTACCGTACTTGTTAACTCCAGCAAAAGCAAAATCAGGAAAAAATTCAATTCATCATATTACGTAGGAAGAAAAACTCATACAAATTTACACCCAGAAAAAAAATAAAGGAAAAAAGTCCAATTTCCCATACTTTGTTAAAAAAAATGGAAAGAAAGTCCATGTGGTGGAAAAAAAAGTCCACATGTCGACGGATTGGTGGAGGGAAAAAAAAATAATCCCTTCCATAACTGTCACCATGGACGGGCGAGAGGAAAAAAAAAAAAAAAAAAAAAAAGGAAAACGAAAGGAAATATTTGTCCACACTTGGGAGAGGGAAAAAAATGGAGAAGAAAAACAAAATGTGTCACGCCAATTAACAACAGATGCAGAAGAGGGAAGGGTTAGGAGCGGGGAGGAGGGAAAGGAGGGGGAGGAGGCGAGGGAAAATACTTATTTCCACACCTTCGAAAAAAACGAAAAAAGGAGGGAAAAATGCACTATCGAAGGACATGACAGAGTGATGTGACGCGTGGCGGGGAGAGGCGAGGGAAAAATGTGTGTGCGTGTGTTTGTGACGCTCAAACTACTGAATATCGATGCTAACATGGAGGTGGAAGGGGGTGGGGGAGGGAGCGACGATGGAAGAATATATGTGTGTGTGTGTGTGTGTGTGTGTGTGTGTGTGTGTGTGTGTGTGTGTGTGTGTGTGTGTGTGTGTGTGTGTGTGTGTGTGTGTGTGTGTGTGTGTGTGTGTGTACGTGTGTGTGTGTGTGTGTGTGTGTGTGTGTTTACCATAAGCTTGTATCGCATCCAATTTTCTCAACACAGTATCTAGTAATTGATTTTTTGGGGGAATAACTAAATAAAAAAAAATTAAAAAAACTCACAAACTCTAACGATTACAAATTCCATCCCTTCGAAAGAGAAATAACAGTCAATTAAACAATAAAAACACGACCGGAATTTCCCTAAACGAACAAAAAATGGAAAAGGAAACACCAACAAACCCCCCAAAACAGATACTAAACATCATAACAAATTCCCGTCGCCTCCCTTCCATCCCTAACAGCACCGGGCGGCGGGGCAGTGTGGGAGGCAATAAAAATGTAAATAAAACATAAGTCCAGCGCATTAAGGAGCGGGCGAGCCATCTGTCCCTGCCACTTCCCAGGCGCTCCCCGGCCACTCCGGTGCACGGGGCTCGAACCATTAGCGTCCCTGAGCGGTGAGAACAGGGACTCGAGGGCCACCTTATGGGACTGACCATGTTGAGGCGGAATGGGGAATGTCTTTGATCAGTTGTACATGGCCTCTCTCTCTCTCTCTCTCTCTCTACGTGTGTTTTCTGTTTAAGAATTGACTGAAGGAGAGAGAGAGAGAGAGAGAGAGAGAGAGAGAGAGAGAGAGAGAGAGAGAGAGAGAGAGAGAGAGACTGTCAACGAAGACATTTATATATAAGTTGACAAGGGCAGAGAGACTGGAAAACCTATTTGTAAGACGTCCAGAAATTTAATATTATTCCATCTCTCTCTCTCTCTCTCTCTCTCTCTCTCTCTCTCTCTCTCTCTCTCTCTCTCTCTCTCTCTCTCTCTCTCTCTCTCTCGTCCTCTATCCTCTATCCCTTCACTTCCGACATTCCCGAGCAGCCTTTCCTCTCCTCCTCTCTCTCTCTCGCTCTCTCTCTCCGCCCGACTAGCTTCTTCCTTTGTTTCTATCCCTCTGTGAGTCAGTTCGGGAGGAAACTCCTTCCCGGATCAACTGACTTCTCTCTCTCTCTCTCTCTCTCTCTCTCTCTCTCTCTCTCTCTCTCTCTCTCTCTCTCTCTCTCTCTCTCTCTCTCTCTCTCTCTCTCTCTCTCTCTCTCTCTCTCTCTCTCTCACCATAAAACCTTTTACAATATATGAAATGTCCTACAGAACCTCGCATGAAACAACACTCACCTACACTTCCATCAACACACACACACACACACACACACACAAAATAGGATGCGTTCAAGTGCCTCGTTTTCACCAGGTGTCTCCAGGTCGTTTCATTCCCAGGTGGTTTCAGGTACAGGTGTTGCAGTACTTGTTAACGGGGTGCCGAGGTGACAGGCCGCCCATTACCTGCACTAGTACCTGAACGGAAGGTAACCCTGTGACTGGCGCCGATCAGTGCTTCGTTTGTCACTTTTATTTCAATTTACAAACTATAACTAACGTTTTTTATATGAATTCATGCGTGTGTGTTTGATAAAAAAGTGTGATATATTTGACCGTTTTTCAAGTCTCAGTTCTCTGTGTATAATTTTCTTTTCTACTGAAGCCTTTGTTAAATTTTACTAGCCCAATACAGTGCCCTGCTATCTCTGGTTCACTAATGGCACGCAGCCGTGAGTGTCGCGTGTGTCCGACAGTTATATATTTTCCCGCAAGTGAGAATCGTGTGTGAAGTTTACTGTGCACGTTAAGTCCTGTACGAGCGTGTCCCGGCGTGCTCTGACCCGTGCTCGCTGTACTGGCCGTGTCCCGTAGCCCTGAGTGGCCCGTGTGGTTTTAGCACAGACACGCAGAGCACAAAGGGGATCTGAACCCACTCACAGGGTTATAAAAGGGGAACGACCTGTTGGAATCGAACCCTCGACATTAAGGGATTGGTTTAGAGGACATTTTGCCCGCAGTACCACACGTCTCCTTCCCTTCCGCACGTTTTGTTGCAGAATATGTGTCAGGATTTTACATTTTACTATTTTGATTGAAGATCCGTTTGTCTTGTTTAACAACCTATCAACAGTGGTGTTCCACAGGGCTCTGTCTTATCACCCACTCTCTTCAATGATCTTTTTTCCATAACAAACTGTCCTATCCACTCATACGCTGACGACTCCACTCTGCATTATTCAACTTCTTTCGACAGAAGACCCTCTCAACAGGAATTACAAGACTCCAGACTGGAGGCTGCAGAACGCTTTACCTCAGACCTTGTTATCATTTCTGATTGGGGTAAAAGGAGCCTTATGTCCTTCAATGCCTCAAAAACCCAATTTCTCCAGCTATCAACTCGACACAATTTTCCAAACACCTATCCCATATTCTTCAACAACACCCAGCCGTCACCTTCTTCAACACCAAACATCCTCGGTCTATCCTTAACTCAAAATCTTAACTGGAAACTTCATATCTCTTCTTTCACTAAATCAGCTTCCTCGAGGTTGGGCGTTCTGTATCGTCTCCGCCAGTTCTTCTCCCCCGCACAGTTGCTATCCATATACAGGGGCCTTGTCCGCCCTCGTATGGAGTATGCATCTCACGTGTGGGGGGGCTCCACTCACACAGCTCTCTTGGACAGAGTGGAGTCTAAGGCTCTTCGTCTCATCAGCTCTCCTCCTCTTACTGATACTCTTCTACCGCTTAAATTCTGCCGCCATGTTGCTACTCTATCTTCTATCGATATTTGCACGCTGACTGCTCTTCTGAACTTGCAAACTGCATGCCTTCCCCCTCCCGCGGCCTCGCCGCACGCGAGTTTCTACTCAAGCTCATCCCTTTCCTGTCCAAATCCCTTACGCACGAGTTAACCAGCATCTTCACTCTTTCATCCCTCACGCAGGTAAACTCTGGGACAATCTTCCTTCATCTGTATTTCCTCCTGCCTACGACTTCAATTCTTTCAAGAGGAGGGTATCAGGACGCGTCTCCTTCCGAAGCTGACCTCTGTTTTGGCCACTCCTCTGAGCGCTTTTTGTTGGAGCAGTGAGCATCGGGCTTTTTTCTCATTATTGTTTCCTCTTTTTTTGCCCTTGAGCTGCTTCCTCTGCTGTAAAAAAAAGTCAGAAATGGAGGTAAAGAGAATCGTCATGCATTTATTATCACTTGGTTTTACTGCCTTGCTTTGAACGTTATTTATATCCGGCAGCTGAGTGAATATTTTATATTCCTGCATATTAGTGGTACGAGACATTCTGATTCTGATCAATAATGCGCAGGGCGCCACAATATTTTCCTCTATTTTACTTCTCTAAAATATACTTAATTGCGAGCTCATTCGGCTGCAGCAAAAGTTCATTTTTTACCAAGTTCCTATTAGCCCCAGTGTGACATGCCCGAGGTTTAAATCAACGGGTAGACGAGTTTGTTCAAAGAATGTCTTTTTCATTTGTTTTTTTACCCTACTTTTCAGCCTTCCAGTGCACGTGACAGGAAGCTGGTGATCACTAATTTAGCGATCGCATTTGGTTAAGTTAAACTTCATTTACCCATGTTGGCGGCCGTGGCGGCGGCGGAGAGGCTGTGCTCCATACTCGCCGCAAAGTTTAATGCCTCACTGACTTACCTGGCCAGGTAAATAACCAAGCTATTGAGCGGCGTATGGGTGGGTGGGTAGGGGGGCGTGCGAGCGTGCGTGCGTGTGTGTGTGTGTGTGGAGAGGGGGGGGGGGGGATGAAGGGGGAAGGTGAGGAGAAAGAAAGCGAAACAGAGATTTAGAACCGAAAGCAAAAGAAAATAAGATATACTGAAAGTTGAAAATTGAATAAACGAAATCTCAAAAAAATAACATAAAAGAAAATGACAGTAAAACAAAAATAACACAAAAACACTCACAAATTTAAAGCCACAACTCAACCGCACAATCAGCCAGCCAGCCAAAGAGCCAACCGCCAATGAAACCAATCATACAAACTGTCCACCAGCCGGCCAGAAATAAAATTACCCTTCAGGCCAGTGTCAAAGCCAAGTAGTTATACAGTCAGCTACAGCCAGACAGTCAACTAACCAGTCATTCAAACAGTTAGCCGTTCATCCAACAATACAGGAAGCCAACCAGTCACCAGGAAAACCAGCCACCTAACATGTCACACAGCCAACCAGAGAGCCAACAACCACTCGACCAATCGTTCAATCAGTCAGCCAGAAAACCAGACGGCGACCCGATCAGCCAGTCAACCAACTACCAAACCAGGCCATTCAAGAAGTCACTCATCAAGCCAGCCAGCCACTCGACCAACATTCAACCAGTCAGCCGGAAAACCAGAAGGCGACCCGATCAGACAGCCAGCCACCAAGCCAAACCATTCCAGAACCCACTCGTCAAGCCACCCAGCCGCCAAACACCGCCGTTCCATCACGCCACGCCCCATCTGTCCTCGGTGTCGCGTCGCTCTCGTGGGTAAACTTTGCGTACGCGAGGACCCGAGGCCGACGGACCGTATATCACCATGGTGGCTGGCTCCTCGCCCACCTCACCACGGGTTTACGAGGCCACCAGCGCCGCCGTGTGTGTCTACAGCCCCAGTTAGTGTCTACCGACCCGCTTCTTGAAGGTGTAGGACGGCCACACGATGAGTTACTACTACTTCCTCCCTTGCCTAGTCTGCGGCTGTCTCTGAGTCCGTTCCTGTTTTATTACCTGCCTTTTTTTCTGTTTAGCCTCCAGATTTGTCTAGCAGCCTACATATTTTCGTTTCTACGTGTCTATCTACCATTAATCTTTATACCTACTCTTTACTTTTATCTTTTATAGGAGCGGCGAGTAACGGGCTTTTTTTTTGTACTTTTTTTCATTGCCCTTGAGCCGTGTCCTCTTACGTAAAAAAAAAAAATTATCCTTAACCCACTGAAAGACCTGCTAAGCACTGTACTATCTATTTGCCTTTACTTATTTTGTCTCGAGATTTGTCTACCTGTCTATATTTCCATTCCTACTTGACTACCTACCATTACTTTTCCTACCTATCCATAACCCTCTTAAAAAATTACCAGCCACTGCACTACTCTAATTTCCTACCTACCTGTCCGCTCTTGAGTAACCTGGCTACAGATCTACCTACCTATTGCTACCTGTTTGCCTACCTGTATATCTATCCTGACTTGCCCTCTATTGGTATCTACCTTGCAATACATATCTATCTGCTTTCCTTCCTGTGTGTCTGTGTTGACTTTCTTCCTCTCTGTATATTTGGAGAAAATTTAATTTCCTTTCCGCTCGAGTCCCTCACTGCCTGCCTGTCTTCTCTCTCGACTTCAGCTTTACTTCATCCCCTCCCTTCCTACTCGCCTTCCGCCCTTCCCCCTTACATATTTTACTCCCTCACTCCTCACTACTATCTCAGCTTTATTCAACCTCCCTCATGTCTCGGTTCCTCTTCCTCTCTTCCGTGCCGTCACTTTCCTTCACCGTACACACACGCACACACGCTCTCTCTCTCTCTCTCTCTCTCTCTCTCTCTCTCTCTCTCTCTCTCTCTCTCTCTCTCTCTCTCTCTCTCGCATCCCTCAATTTCGTTTCCCATCTTTTCCTCCCTCCCTCCTTCCCTGTATTACAAGCTTCGGGAATACCTGTAACAACTCTTCTTAACTTTGAGTAATACAATATTGGGGAAGAGTTTGGCGGGGGCTGCTTCTAAATATTTACCGTGAATCATCGTAATGGCAGTAGTAAAGTCTATAAGGTGTTGCGGTACTCTTTTTTGGGGGGGTTGTAAATATCTCATGACTTGGATTCGTATCGGGGGAGGAAGCTTGAAATTTACGACACAATTTATTTTATTCTTGATTCGTCAATTAATCTGCCAAGGAGAATGAATTAAGGCAATCACATAACGCTAATGAGCCTCGTGATTTTCTTTCTTCTCTTGAGTTTCCCCTTTAAGTGAGTGACGATCCATCTCTCCTTTTTTTCAGACAGCTCCAATATTACATAGAAATATATAAATGAGGTGGGTGGTTTGTGTTCATCGTCTTTATTATCGTTTTTCTGAGACGTAATTTGTGGATGTTATTTTCAATCTCGTGCTATTGTTATGTGAGGACAGGCGAGGGGGTGAGGGTACTCTTGGGGAGGGGAAGGAGGGGTTGAAGGAAGGGAGGAAATGGGGAAGATATGTGGAAAGAGCTAGAGAGTGACAGAAAATATATAACCTTCTAGAAATCCTCCTCTCTCTCCTCCTCCTCCTCCTTCTCCACTTGTACGGGTATCTGAGGAAAGGCGAGGAGGTGAGGGTAGTCTTGGGGAGAAGGAGAGGAGGGGGGTTGAAGGAAGGGGGTAGGAAGTGGGGGGAAGATATTTGGAAAGAGCTAGAGAGTGACAGAAAATATATAACCTTCTAGAAATCCTCCTCTCCATCCTCCTTCTCCTTCTCCACTCCCCATTCCCCTCATCCCCTCTCCACTTTTTTCTCCCAGTATCTTAATTTCCTCACCTACCTCTCTTTGCTTGTCCTTCCTCCCTCTCCCACCCTTCCCTAGTTCATCCTCAAACAGCAATTTCTACTTCGTGCTATCTTTTTTTATCCCTTTCTCCCCTCCCTTAATCCTCCGTAATTTATATTCCTTCTCTTCCTCTTACTCGTTTCCATCAATCCATCTCTCTTCCTTTAACTCTTTCCATTTCTACTTCGCCGCAGTCTCCGCCTCTGCCTCCTCCTCCTCCTCCTCCTCCTCCTCAATCTCTTCCAAAATTTTACATTCCCTTCCGAATCCCAAGACGACGCCTCCTGCACACAACCTATCACTACCATAACCTCCTCCTCCTCCTCCTCCTCCGCCTCCTCCTCCTCCTCCTCCTCCTCCTCCTCCACCTCCTCCTCCTCTTCCGCGTCCCAACACCGTCGATAATGGCAATCAGGGGGCATTGTGGATCCCTCGCCTCGCCCCTTCCACACACACACACACACACACACACACACATCGTCTTTTACAGGTCCTTTTCCCTAATCAATGATGCACGGGGTCAATAACTGTCAGATTTGAGTAGGCAACCCTCGGCGTCTCATCATCAATCCATAATGTTGTAGAAATGGATTAGCAGCTGGATACACTATTGTTTTATTGTGGATGTTATAATGACTGTTCTATGTGGTTTTTACACATTTACTATTTTTTACTTCAGGCTTTGCTTTCAGATATATTTTCTCTCGCGCATTATTTTATTTCTACCTAAAAATCCTAATATATGACTCCTATACTTTCCCTTTTTACTTCTGCTTTCAGTTTCCATATTTATTTTCTCTGGCGCGTTTTTGTTTTTATTTTGCGTTCGTGTTCTCTGTTTAAAAATAATCTCCTTTGCCATTCAGTTTGTTATGAATGGTATCACGGCTGCTGGAGGGTACGTGTTTGTGTTTCTCTTATTCAGAAACTTTTAATATAACAAAATATGTGTTTCGTTTATATACTTCTCTGTACTTTTTTTTAATATCTTCGTTTCTTTCCTAGTGTGTGTTCAGTGATAAGGGAAAGACCGTTTTTTTTTTTTTTTTACAGCAAAGGAGACAGCACAAGGGCACACAAAAAGAGAAAACAATAAAAAAAAGCCCGCTACTCGCTGCTCCTGTAAAGAATCCGAAGAGGTGGCCGAAAGAGCAGTCAATTACGTGAGAATTAGTGAAGTCTGTTCATTCGAGAATCTTGTAATTGTCTTACATAAAGCTTACTTTTCGCTACGATCTCTGTCCCTCTTTGTGAGTGTACAGCGTGAGTTAGACGTTCGTACTCGCGGCTGATCCAGGAATATTGCTGATATGTTTCTCTCTCGTTTATGGACGTCTCTTTTTTATTAGACGGGATTTAATCTCAGTTGACGTAAGTGAACACGATTGTAGTCGATATACTTTTCCAGGATTCACACTCACGAGCAATGATTTTTCTTGCTGATGGCAGGAATTAGTTATTATTGTTTTGAAAATATTGCTTATTTCATTTTATCACCGTGATTTATGAAGGTTGTTTAAAAGGCTGCATATAAATTGCTCTCGTCATTCACTGGAAGAGGCAATAAATGCTTCAGTTATGATGCTTTATTGACAAAAAAATATGAAGCATTCATGTTTTGAATATAAAAACATACAAAACTGTGTGAGCGTGTTTATTTTCTTTAAACTTGAAATACGTATTTTGCTTTTAGACAACACCCACCCACACACACACACACACACACACACACACACACACCTTAAAAGAGAGAGAGAGAGAGAGAGAGTGTAAAAGCAAGTAGGGAAGGAAGTGCAAACAGGTAAGATTCGTTTTTACGCACAAAGTAAAAGTAAACACACACACACACACACACACACACACACACACACACACACACACACACACACACACACACATAATCATTCAGTACAAATCACCTGTTTCACGCGCCTGGACATCGTTACACTTAGTGACTAATGTCCGATCAATCAGCTATTAAGACTGCAAGAAATGTTAAATATAATAACGTCATAAATCTTCTTTGCATGCTAACGAAAGAAGAAATACACTAACATAAAGAGTTAAATGCTTACGTGTCAAATTTAGGTCAGTATACTCCAGGAAGTTAAACACGATCTATATTGGGCACCGGCGTGAGGAGTCGTATTAAAGCAAACACCTAAGCGTATAATTTTGAGAGTGTAGGCGCCGCTGCACTACACTACTACGCCTAATGCACGAAAACACGGGTTGTAAAGCTGGTCCGAGACAAGCCTGGGACCCGCAAGCACCAATACGTATTTTCACACTATGGTAACGTATTGTATTGTGCTCTTTCACTGCTTTATTTTTCTACAACACAGCCACACGGAGCTATAGCGTATGCACCCAAAATTTACCTTTTACCTTTACTTACTTTGCCTATTTGAATCGAGATAGGGGGAACAGTTTTCAGACCATAAGTCAAACATGTTCTTGCCTTTTTAACTACTATTTGTTTCTGTCTGAGAGGTAATTAGCTAACTCCCTCAACCCATTTACTTGACAACCCTCCACGGCCTCGTCCCTTTTGCATAAACACTTCCCCATTCGAAGAGATTGCTAAAGTTTGCACCTATTCATCAAAACGCTAACTAATTACTTTTCCAATTAAGCAGCCGTCACTCCCGCTGCCGCCTCGCCGCACCTCAATCCCGGGCGTCGCCGCAGCCCCGCGTTTGTCGCTTTAACAGGTAGGGACCCAGCAATTACCTGCCATTTATTTCGATGCCCACTCACCTGTTCATCTGCTCACCCCGAGGAGCTTTGGCTGACACACACACACACACACACACACACACACACACACATACACACACACACACACACACACACACACACACACACACACACACACACACAACTTGCCTGATCATCCTCCTCCTTCCTTTTAGTTCTCTTGGCTCCAAACCCAACACATGAACGAGAACTTACCTGAAAAGAAAAGAAAAGATTAGTAAGAATCCTTCACACACACACACACACACACACACACACACACACACACACACACACACACAGCGCCTCATTCTTCTGAGTACCAATAAATATCTCGCCAAAGACTTTCTCACAAGCAAGAGAGGGTGATCAAGGGCATCCAGGTAACTCCCGCCACCCATTAAGACGCCAGGGAGCCAGGAGGAGGAGGAGGAGGAGGAGGAGGAGGAGGAGAGAAGTCAGAAGAAATATAGAAAAAGGAAGGAAGAGAGAAGGAAGGGGAGGGCGAAGAGGAGCAAAAATATCAGAGCAGGGGAGAAAATTTATGTCGAAAGTAGGAAAAATAATATGAGATGTAAGGAAGAGAAAAATGAATGGTGTATACAAAAGAAGGGATACAAGGAGCTAAGAATGGAACCAAAAATGACCAAAAAAATAACAAGTAAGGTGAATGAAAACAAAGGAAACGGACTGAAATGAAAAAAACAATATACTCGAGAAACCAGAAAGAAAAACAACCCGTAGTAAATTTCTCTTATGTGCAAAATCGTCTTTTCTTCAAGTTTTAAAATATTTCCACATTTGCAAGCGACCTTTACAATGTGGACCCATAACTTTAAGAATCACTGCAGTCGTATTTGTCACGTTTTCGTTTGATTCTAACGTTTTGATTTCAGTTGCTTTACATTTTTTTTTTCAGTTCATTCACCATATTTACTCCTCATTCTCCTTTGTTTCTTCTTGTACTTCATTCCAATGTTAAATAATCGTTTTAATCTAATTCGTTTCGTTTTATTTTACCTTTCACATTTGCTTTTATTCTTTTCCAGCCATTAACCATTTTTTCTCCTTATTCTCCTCTGTTTCTTCTCACTTCATTCCAAATCTAAAGAAAGATTCACTGTAATCATATTCGTCTCGTTTTTATTCAGATCTCAAATTTTCACTCTTTTTACATATGATTTTATTCTTTTCCCATTTCTTCACCATTTTTACTCCTCATTTTTCTTCTTCTTCTTCTCGTACTTCAATGCAAACTTAAACTATCACTGTAATCTTATTCGTCTCGATTTTATTCACCTCTCAAATTTTCACTCTTTGCACATGCTTTTTTTTTCTTTTGCTATTCGTTCACCATTTTTACTCCTCATTATCCCTCTTCTTCTTCTTCTCGTACTTCAATGCAAAATTAAACTATCACTGTAATCTTATTCGTCTCGTTTTTATTCACCTCTCACATTTTCACTCTTTTCACATGCTTTTTTTTTTCTTTTGCCATTCGTTCACCATTTTTACTCCTCATTATCCTTCTTCTTCTTCTTCTCGTTCTTCAATGCAAAATTAAACTATCACTAATCTTATTCGTCTCGTTTTTATTCACCTCTCACATTTTCACTTTTTTTGTACATTTGCTTTCATATTTCTTTTCCAGTTCAATCATTATTCTTATTATTCATTCCCTTTTGCGTCTCCTCTCACTCGGCATCACAAACAAACCCTGATCAGCCCTGTACACACGGCGCTAGTTATCAGCGCGGGAACAAATTAGCCCTTGCCTACTCGTTACTCCCAATAATATTTTCGTCATTACGTGCAGCTGCTTCATTAACGTAACTCGATCAACTTTCCACTCTGAAGCGGGTAAACGCGAAATGTGTATCCAAGGTTGCCTATTTAACCCAATTTTCCTCCCGCCGCTTCGACACGCCGCGCGGACGTCGATTACAAATTACTTGCTCTTTTGCAACCCCCAGCTTTTCTTCTTTTTAGGAACACCTTTTATTTTTATAGCGCCTCTAGCCAACTGGTCTCTCTCTCTCTCTCGCTCTCTCTCTCTCTCTCTCTCTCTCTCTCTCTCTCTCTCTCTCTCTCTCTCTCTCTCTCTCTCTCTCACCCACACACACGCCGCCCTTCCCCACACACACAAAGGTAACGAACTGGAATTACTTGATACAATACGCAGCTCAACATCATTTCCAGCCACGCCTTTCTGCACTGAAGTAATCACAAGTAACAATAACGCTACAACAACATATAACACTACATCGTTTTCCACACCTCTCGCTCTTCGTCACCCTCCTTCAGCCCTTGAGTAGCCTGAAGACGTCTCGGAAGTGCCGGAGGAGCGAAGTAAACTGCCGAGCCATGCCACGCAGACACCCATTAGTTGCAGTGTGAGGGCAGACAGACGCGACACCTAAGTTACCTTCTCCATTTCCGCACCCTTGGGAACACCACCGCACCCTCCCTTTCCCTCTATCCTTCTCTCCTTCTTCCAGCCGCCCTTCTTTCTCATCTTCTATTTCTTCTCTTGCCTCAGACTCCTCGTTCTCCTCGTTCTCCTCCTCCTCCTCCTTGTGTTCCATTTACAGCAACCTCCTTTCTCTAGCCTTTTTTCTTCCCCTCTTGTTTTCTTTTCTTCTTCTTCTTCAGATTTATGTCGTTTACTTTACACTCTTTTTCTTCTCTCTCTCTCTCGCTCCTCTCTCAGATTTCTTTACCTTCCTTTCTTTGTTTTCCCCTCCTGTGTTTTGTCTCCCTTGCTTTGTATCCTCTCCTTCACTTGCTCTTGTTTCTCCTAAAATCTTTATCTCCCTTCTTCTCTGCATCTTTTACCACTTCTTTCTCCTCCCGCCACCTTTTCAACAATGCTGCTCCTCCTACTCCTCCTCCTCTTCCTCTTCCTGCTGCTCTCCTCCTCCTACTGCTGCTTCTCCTTTTTCTCCATTTTTTACCCATGAATGCATGCCACTTCCGTCCTCACCATCCTTTATATTCTAAAAAATCAAGATTCTTTTTTAAACCTATCTGCCCCATATTTTATCTCCCTCTCACCTCTGTCTTTTTTTCTTCCGCTAATTCCTCGTGACTGCCTTTTACTTTTTTTAATATTTCTCGCCACCTCATTTGTGGGCACACGGCCTAA
Organism: Eriocheir sinensis; assembly: GCF_024679095.1. Lineage (NCBI taxonomy): Eukaryota > Metazoa > Arthropoda > Malacostraca > Decapoda > Varunidae > Eriocheir > Eriocheir sinensis. The sequence goes on along the minus strand of NW_026111616.1, from coordinate 32,048 downwards.
ATAATAGAGGAGGGACCACAGGCTCTTGAAAGGGAGGGGAGGGTGCTATACTTTTTTTTTCCTCCTCTTCTTCCTCCTATTTTTACCCTTCGATTCGTAAATAATGAGTGAGAGAATTGGAAAGGGTAGCTATGGGCGCCGTCTCTCTCTCTCTCTCTCTCTCTCTCTCTCTCTCTCTCTCTCTCTCTCTCTCTCTCTCTCTCTCTCTCTCTCTCTCTCTCTCTCTCTCTCTCTCTCTCTCTCTCTCTCAGGTACCTACCAATGATGAGTGGGAAATTATGCAAAAGTACACAATGAACCAAAGCATACAGGGCAGTCAATAATAGCGGTGGTGGTGGTGGTGGTGGTGGTAGTAGTGGTGGTGGTGGTGGTGGTAGTAGTGGTGGTGTGGTGGTGGTGGTGGGAATTGTTAGGGTTTAGAAGTTTCATTGAGTTTTCGTGTTCTCTCTCTCTCTCTCTCTCTCTCTCTCTCTCTCTCTCTCTCTCTCTCTCTCTCTCTCTCTCTCTCTCTCTCTCTCTCTCTCTCTCTCTCTCTCTCTCTCTCTCTCTCCGTAAAATATAAAGAAAATGTGAATATTGAGGAAATAAACTGCAATGCGAGGCTATGAATGTAACAAAAAAAAAGTTTCATTTCCAAACCCATTATATTTGTGTGTGTGTGTGTGTGTGTGTGTGTGTGTGTGTGTGTGTGTGTGTGTGTGTGCGCGCGATGACGAAAGAATGAATTAATGAAAAAGAAAAAGAAAGGTGAACAAAATAAAAAGAATGAAAGAAAGGCGAAAGAAAGAAAGAAAATCGAAAGAAAGTTAAATAATAAGTGGTGAAGATGATAATATAGACGATAATGGTGACAAAAAAAATGAAATAAAAAAATAAAAAAATGACAATGACACCAATTACGCTACTAATAAAACTTCACTACTAATAAAAAGTAAAACACAAACACTTTCATACGATCTTTAAGAGTGATGTGTTGAAAGTGAGTGAGCGTGGGAGTGATGGTGAGGCGCCGGAGTGGTGATGGAGGTGAGGGTGAGGGGGGGACGGGAGAGAGGGGAAGGGAGGAAGGGGAGGCACAGTGTTAGGTGGAAGGGAACGTGGCAGTGATGAATGGAAGGGCGAGAATTTAGAGGTAGATGAAGGAGGAGGGAGAAGAAGGAGGAGGAGGAGGTGGGAAGGAAGAGGAAGGGGAGAGGTGAGTGAAGAGAGCCAGTTCGAAATGAGAGTGTAGAGGAGGAGGAGGCGGGAGGAGAGATGCCGGTGATATTCGCGAGGAGGAAGAAGGATAAGCGGAAAAAAAAGAGGAGGCAGGGAGATGAAAGGGAAAGATGATGCAGAAGGGAAAAGGGGAGACGAGGAGACGCAAAACGAGGAAACGGGAGGGAAAAAAAGAGGCGAGGAGACGAAAAGTAGACAAAAAATGATTGAAGGACAACATACCAAAAAAATATGCAGGAGAAAGTGGAGAAGGAGAGAAAATGAAAATGAAACAGGATACAAGAGAGAAAGGAGGAGACGAGGAGAGGAGAACGAGGATACAGGAGGGAAAGAAAGAGGCGAGGAGACGAAAAATAGACAAAAAATGAAAGAAGGACAGGATACCAAAAAATATGCAGGAGAAAGTGGAGAAGGAGAAAATGAAAATGAAACAGGATACACGAGAGAAAGGAGGAGACGAGGAGAGAAGAGAGGGAGGTAATTGAGGGTTCCAGAAATGTATAAAAAAGCTTCTAATACAGTTCAAGGAAAAACGAGGATATAGGAGAACAGAAACTGGAGGTGGAAGGAGAGATGTAAAATTACGAAGAACAGAAAATCGAGAGAGATTTGACAACCCAGGAGAAAAGATCAGCTGAAGCCATACGAGGAAGGAGAAGGAATAAGGAGAGAAGGAGAATTTAAAGAAGAAAGGAACTATAGGACAACAGCAAAGTGGTAGAGAAGAAGAAAAAAATGAAGGTCACAGCAGGAATAAGGAATGGAAATAGTCCGAGAAGCCAACCGGGAACAAGGAGGCGCATGAAGACACGAAATTGAGGCGAAAAGAAGAAAGAAGAGAGAAAAGCAGGTATTCAAGGTGAAGAAAAGAAGAAAGAAATTTTACGAGAAGAAAAAAAAGAGGAAAGATGTGAAGAAATGCATGACAAAGAGATAGAAAGATAGACAGATAGATAAAAAGATAGACATAGATAGATGAAAGAGAGAGAGAGTGCAAAAATCAAGCCGAAGATTAGAGAATGCAAATGCGCGAAAGAGTCACGGTAAAGAGAAAAGGAAAGGAGGAAAGGAGGAAGAGGAGGAGAAAAATGAATGTGCATAAACAAAGAAAATGAGGCTGGATGATGGAGGCGACGAGGAAGTGGGGAAGAGGAGAAAAATGGATGCATGAGAGGAAAGATAAAAAAGATAAGGACAAGAGGAGAATGGATGACGGACGAGAGGAAGAGGAAGGGAAAGGAGGAGGAGCAAGATGGATGCGTCTATAAAGAATGTGAAATGGAGAGAAAGGATGGATGAGGGAGAGAGAGAGAGAGAGAAAGAAGGAGAGGCAGACAGACCCAAACACCGACAGACAGAGACAAACGGAGGATATATAGAGGAAAAACATAACTCAAAACAGCGCAACAACAACAAAAAAAGGAACAAAAAGCGGTTAATATATATCTACAAAGAGAAGACAGACAGACACAGAAAAACGCCGACAGACAGAGACAAACACATACATCGATTACAGACAGAGACAGAGAGGAAAAAAAGTATACACATTAAAACTCAGAAAAACGCAACTGGGAAGAATGGAACATAAAATAAAATGTTTAATATATTTCTACAAAGAGACACCAGCTGCTCTTCATCTTGTTTGCTCGCTTTCATCCCGCCTGCTAACAACTCCTGCACTGTCGTCGTAAAAAATGAGGGTAATGGAGCGACGAGCAAGGCGATAATGTAGCGTAAAAAAATATACCCGGGTGATGATATATTCTTACAATTATCTCGTGTAGCATATTCCTCGTATACTGCTTCATCTTTCTTGAATCTATCTTACTTGTGAGGTGTTCGTGTAAAACGGAGTATAGTAATTATGTGAGCCAGTGCTGTATCTTTGAATCTATCTTACCAGTGAGGTGTTGGTTTAAAACGGAGTATAGGAATTATGTAAGCCAGTGTTGTATGTTTTAATGTTATCTGGGAATGAAATGCAACTATGAGCTCCCCTTTCAAACCATCTTGCCTTGACCATACGCTTTACTTAACTCCTTTTCTGTACACCCTTCAGCTTACATTACTATAACCTAAACTTGCAATGCTGAAATATATGTGATTACACCCCTTCAAAAGCAGCACATATATGAAGGTGAAAAGTTAAAATAATAAATACTTCTCAAGCATTTAAGTAATGTTTTTATAGTGGGCATTGAAATCTTGAGCTCATTTATTTTTGTGTGCATTTATTATTGTAAGTATTGCTCTCACTTAGGGTACTACTGTGCGCATTAAAGTATTTTGCGTATTTACTGTTGTGCATATGTAAGTATTATCTTCATTTATTCAAGTCAACCTTTTGTTCCTCATACTCTTTCATCCTCTCTCCAGACAACCTGAGACCCATTAAATAATATTCTCATTTATTCAACCCAACTTAATGTTCTTCATACTCTTCCAACCTTTCTCCAGCCAGCCTGAGACCCATTAAATATTTTCCCCACTTATTCAACCCAACCTTTTGTTCTTCATGCTTCAGCCAACATGAGACCTATTAAGTATTATCCTCATTTATTCAACCCAACTTTCTGTTTCTCATATCTTCCAACCTTTCTCCAGCCTACCTGAGACCAATTAAGTATTATCCTCATTTATTCAAGCCAACCTTTTGTTCCTCATATTCTTCCAGCCTTCATCCAGCCAATCTGAGACCTATTAAGTATTATCCTCATTTATTCAAGCCAACCTTTTGTTCCTTATATTCTTCCAACCTTCTTCCAGCCAACCTGAGACCTATTACGTATTATCCTCAATTATTCAAACCAACCTTTTGTTCCTCATATTCTTCCAGCCTTCATCCAGCCAATCTGAGACCTATTAAGTATTATCCTCATTTATTCAAGCCAACCTTTTGTTCCTCATATTCTTCCAACCTTACTCCACCCAGCCTGAGACCCACACTGATATATCGTCAACACAGTACAGCAATTAACGCCACACTGCCGCCTCATTTCTTCCACGTGACACCGCCCAGCACTCTCGTCCCTTCAGCTGCTCACCTGTCACTCCACGATTAATTAAGCTACGCAAATACTGTGTTTAAGCTCAGCAGACAAAAAGATTTCAGATAAAAATGAAAAACTGTTTTACTCTCTCTCTCTCTCTCTCTCTCTCTCTCTCTCTCTCTCTCTCTCTCTCTCTCTCTAATGTATTTTGCAACGTTCTCTTCTGGCTACGGTACTTTGTCACGTTTTCTTTTTAACCTTTTCCGTTTTTTTTTTTTTTTTCATTTGGGTGTGAGGACAAAAAGGTTTAAATATGTCAGCGCGTGAATAAAAAGTGCAGCGTTGTGTTCCCACGCCGTGTCTTCCGCGCGATAAAGCAGCACATTTTACGCGCGTGGCCTTGGTTTTATTTTGGAGGCAATTATATCTCTGCAAATAATAGAATGTTAAAATATGGACTAACACTCAATTCACTTGTTTATATTTTTCTACGATTATTTTCCCCTTGGGCTCAACATGGCTAAGGAAAAGAAAATATGTGTAATAATGTCCCGAAATTGACCTATCTTTCGACCACTCCTCTAACTCTTTATAGGAGCAGTGAGTAGCGGGCTTTTTTTTCAGATTTGTTACCTTTTTTTATGCCCTTGAACTGACTCTTCTGCTGTAAAAAAAAAAAGAGATCTAATAGTTACGTCTTTCCTTGTTTATTTTCCCTTTTCTTTTATTTACTTCATTCCGTCACTTTTTCCAGATTCGGTTATTCATACAAAAATCAACAATGTATTTTTTTATATCATTACCATTACCTTCCCTGCGACGCAAATGGCAATGGGGGAAGAATATAAGTGTAAATACCTTATAATTACGCCCTTTTCTGCTTATTTTACTTTCTTTTATTTATTGCATAGCTTAACTTTTTATCCGATACAAAAGTCGCTCACTGAAATCAAAATCTAAACTGTACTTCTATATATCTTTTACCATTATCTTCCCTGCGAAAAAAAACGTATAATGACCTAATACTTACACCTTTCCCTGCTTATTCTCCCTTTTTTCCTATTACTTATTTCATTCCTTCACGATTTTCCGATCCAGGCGCCGCTAATTCGGGCAGTGTTCGGAGCTCGTTATGAAGTGGTCCGTATTTTAGCTTAGCCTGACGCTCGCCTCACATTATATGAACTTTTGCCTAATAAATTTCTCCACGGTCAAAACTTAAAGTGGCGGTGATAAATTAATGTTTATTCCTGCAAGTGTGTGTGTCAGGGCCGGCCGGGATGAGGAAAAATTAAATCCAAACATCGCTTTATTATTATTATTATTTTGCGCCGGGGAAGAAGTAGGCCGCCAACAACAACACAAACACGCCGCCAAACAGAAGTAATGTGATTTTGTGAGAGTAATTTGACTTAATTTCGAGGTATGAATTGGATTATTCTTCCGCCATGTTTTAATACAGAACATATAACAGAGAGGAAACGTGTTTGAATGAGGGGAACATCGGAAGGTAGACAAGGATAAAGATAAAATAAAAGGACGAGAAGACGGAAAGGAAATGGCAGAAACAAAATAAATGCATGAGGAACACAAATAAGACAGTAGACAAAATAAAAAAAAAGATAAAACGAAGACAGATGGTAATACAAAAATAAATCAACAAAGAATAAACTGGAGAAAAATATATATATACGAGGGGACGCTGTTTTCTCACTCTCCATCTTTTCTTCCCCCTTATTTTCTTCTCTCAACCTTGACTTTTATTAATGTGTAGCCTATCAGTTTTCCTCTATCTATTTTTTCTTTGTCTCTCGTAAAAACATCCCGTGAGGTCAAAAATAACTGAATACCAAAACAAGGCCACAGTATACAAGCCTCTCCAGCCTGCCCGACCGTAGTTAACATCCCCTCGCTCCCTTCTAATCAATTTACCAGCCTTCCAAAACCATCAACACATTCTTAGAAGCCATCCCTCATTCTGAAAACTAGCAACTCCTCCTTCCTAACCTCATTTCTTCTCTCATAAAACCCAACCGCTTCCCCCAACCTCCTCCCTTCCCTGCCTCCCTCATTCCCAATATGCAAACCAGGAACTTATAAGAGCAAGGTAAAAAGAGAACTTCAACGTGACATTCGCTCGATAGCAACTAAAAGACCGAAACAAGACCAGAAAAACAAGAGAAAAACATCCATACTCTTGCAGACGCTGATCAACCAGTCTCTCTCTCTCTCTCTCTCTCTCTCTCTCTCTCTCTCTCTCTCTCTCTCTCTCTCTCTCTCTCTCTCTCTCTCTCTCTCTCTCTCTCTCTCTCTCTCTCTCTCTCTCTCTCTCTCTCTCTCTCTCTCTCTGTGTGTGTGTGTGTGTGTGTGTGTGTATGTGTGTGTGTGTGTGTGTGTGTGTGTTGGGTTATGTAATTCCCGAGACAGTTAATTATCTATATATTGGTTTTTAATGAAGACGGTAGAATGTCACGAGGGCGTTGGCTGTCAGGTAAGGAAGAGGAAGAGGAGGAGGAGGAGGAGGAGGAGGAGGAGGAGGAGGAGGAGGAGGAGGCATAAGAGAAACATGAGTAGATATGGAAAGTCGAGAAGAGGAGGAAGAGGAAGCGGAAGTGGAAAGGAAAAGAAAACGAATAGGAAAAGCAGGAGTAGAAAAAAAGTCATTTGGACACAGGATAAAGAGGTTGAGGAAGACGTACGTAAAAGAAAGAATATTAGAAAAGTGAAGAAGTAGAGAAGGGATGAGAGTGAGGAGAGTAAGAAAGTGAAACAAATGAAAATGGGAGAGGAAAAAGAGAAGAAAAAGGAGAAAATGAAGGATAAGGAGCAAGAATAGGATGAGAAGGAGAAGAAGAAGGCGGAGGAAAAATGAAAAATAATACTGTTACGATACTAGTCTTGTCAATAACGAGTGCAATTATTACCTGGAGGAGAAAACACTGATATATACAAATACGGAGAAATAACCAGCAATATCGCCTCTAATTTCCGGAAACATTACTCGCCGCGCTGCCAGGATTAAAAAGAGAGTTAGTCGGAGAGTTCTGTATGTATCGAATTTCCGGGAACAACACACACACAATCAGGAAAACAAAAAGAAAGAAAATACACAAAGCATGATTCAGGAAAAAGACAAAAAAGTAGTAAAAGTTATGTGATGAAAAAAAACTGGAATGATGAAAAATATATAGTTGGAAGAGGAGAAACGAAAGGAAGTCAGGTATAAATAAATAGTTCTATATGAAGGACTTCGTGGAATCGTGCAGGTGTCTGTGGGGCGGTGGGGGGGGGGGGGGTAGGTGTGAATATGTGTAATCTATCTTTCTATCTGTCTATAAATCTATCTTTGTATGTATCGTATGAATATGTGTGATCTATCTTTCTATCTGTCTGTAAATCTATCTTTGTATGTATCGTATGAATATGTGTGATCTATCTTTCTATCTGTCTGTAAATCTATCTTTGTATGTATCGTATGAATATGTGTGATCTATCTTTCTATCTGTTTGTAAATCTATCTTTCTATATATTGTTTAACCCTTTTTTCCTTAACGCCTTTGTACGTCTTCAAATCAGGACCTAATTGCTAACATCGCTGACGATTAGAACCACCATATTTTTTTTCTATAGTCAATGTACAATTAATCCCTCTGCTCGTGCTTCTGCGCTCATCACAATAAGTCCATCAACGTTATTAAGCCCTTTGATTCCATGCGGGTCTGGTTGATAATAGTGAAGTGGATGAAGTGGATGATGTGGACGCGCAGCAACACGGCCTCGGCAGCTCCTCGTCCATATTTAATCAACAGGAAAGCAAAACAAAATTATTCCTTGTACATTTTTTCGTCAAACCTGAAATATTTCCTCTCCTCCGGCCATTAAGTTCCTCCCAGCCAGCGGTGCCAAAGTATCGTATCCACCACATTGTATTTATCATTTTTAAGCCTCAGATCCTCGTAGCTACATGAATAATGAAAGAATATTAAAGTTAGCGTTAAAAACTGTTATTCATTGATGTTTGTTTATATTGGATAGTTGTTTTCGCTATAGATATCAGTTAGAGAATACGATAATTTGACAACTCTGCTCCCAGCCATGTTTCCTCCCCCAGCATGCCACCTCTTCCTCTCCCCTCCTCCTTCTCCCCTTCCCTTACTGCACTCGTCTCCCTTTGCTTGTTTTCCTCTTTCTCCCTTCCCCTCTTCCTTTTGGAGATGTCTACCTTTAGTTGTTTTCCTCTTTTCCCCTTCCCCTCTTCCTCTCGGACATCAGTTTAAGTTTTCTTCTCTTTCCATCCCTTCTCTCTAGCTGTTCTCCCTTACTGTCTACCATTCCATACACCTTTTTCCTTCCTCCTGTTCTTAGACTCGGTTTCTGTATTTTCTTCTTCCATTCCACATGCTTTCTTCCTTTTTCCTCCTAGATTTTTCTATTCCCCACTTTTTTTTATCCCTCCACTTCCCCGTTTCCTCCGCTTCTACTTCCTATTTTCCTCCCATACCCTCAACCTATCTCCTCGTCTACCTCTTTATTTCTTCTCTTACCCTCAGAATAAGTTCTTCCCCACTCTTTATCCCTCCACTTCCGCGTTTTCTCCCCTTCTACTTACTATTTTCCTCCCAGACCCCTTACCTATCTCCTCGTCTACCTCTTGATTTCTTCTCTTACCCTCAGAATAATCTCTTCCCCAACTTTTTATCCCTCCACTTTCTTTTCTCCTCACCCCTCTACTTCCTCTTCTCCTCCCAAACCCCATATCTTGCTCCTCTTCATCCCCTCTACCACTTCTCTTCCTCCCAGACAATTCTTCATTCCGTTTCTCGACAACCGCTTCCCTTTCAGTTTTTCTCTCTTCCACTGCCGTCACATACTACTACAAACCCTCTAACCTCTAAAACTCCCTCTTTCTTATGTATGTTTTCACCTCCTATAACATCAGCTCAAACATCCCTTCATCTCTCCTGGTAGCAAAGCCTGGTAGCAAATCCTCAACCAATTATTTCGACAACCTTCAACCTTCCTGTTTTCATCCTTCCTTGTTCACTCTCGACATTGACTCTTCTCACCCTTCTCCTATCTCTTCCTTCGCCCTCCCTTTCCCTCCCTCTCCCCTTCATCTATTTTATAACTCTCAATCGGCCCGTTACGTATATTCTTTTTCTCCACACCGCTCGCTTCAAGTTCAACTATTTATTTATTTTCTTTCGTTCGTTTTCTTGCCTTCACTTCGCTTCCCCGACGTTGCTCTCGTGGCGAATGTACATTTATCTCCATGTTCGCGACGTTATATTTTATTCACGTACTCGCCAGAGATAGAAGTTCGTCGTGTTTATGATTTACTATTCTCAGTGAGCGGTTTATCATTGTTTTAAGACAGTCAGGTTGCACTTTGTGGGTTGGTAACTGCTTTTGTTACTTCCCCGATTTACTATTCTCGGTGAGCGGCTTATCATTGTTTTAAGAAAGTCGGGTTGCACTTTGGGGGTTGGTTACTGCCTTTGTTCTTTCCCGCACGAGAGTTTGGTTGATAAATTGAGCAAAAACGCGAGGTAGAAGAACACGCCGCACAGCATTCTTTACCCACAAATCCACGGCCCCGAGTAGTCGCTAGCACGCGCCTCAGAGCATGAAAAATGACGTGTTGCACTCACTAAACGCCGCCGCCAATTGTTGTTGCTTGTGACATTTTGATTTTTCTTCTTTTGTGGTTATATTGGTAAAGCACTTCAGTCTTATATATTCTCTATCTCCTCATTTGTCTTTTTCTCTACTCTTTTCTTCTCTATCTTCTCATTCTCTCATCTTTTCTTCTTTATCTTCTCTTTCTCTAATCTTTTCTTCTCTATCTTCTCATTCTCTCATCTTTTCTTCTTTATCTTCTCTTTCTCTAATCTTTTCTTCTCTATCTTCTCTCTCTTTTTCTTTTCATGGTGTTACTTATTCTCTGTTTTTTCTTCCTCTATCTTTTTCTCGTTTTCTTTTCACAGTTTTATATATTCTTCATCTCTATCTTTTTTCCTCTTTCCTGTTTTCTATCTTACTATCTTTTTACCTTTTCATAATCTTATTCACACTCTCTCTCTCTCTCTTTACTGATCTTTTTTCCGTCCTTTTCTTGCTCTTTATCTATTTATTTGGTAAATTTCAGTGATATGATAAGGATAACATTCCACTTCACCTCCACTATGAAAGTTTTCTTCCGCTTTGGAAAGGTTCTCGTGTGATTGTTATAAATTCAGCCTTGACCTTTGCTTTCGTTTTCTCCTTTTACTCCTTGACAATGGGAGAGAATGCACATAAAAAAAAGATTCCTTTCCTGTTTTGAAACGGCTTTTTACCAGTGACTCATCGGGGGTGTAAGAGCGAACAACACTATATAGCAAATGACTAACCATAAATCTTTCTCTTCTAATTGGGAGTAATCAACAACAAACACGAATAAAAAGATTAAAAGAAGTTTGCTTTTTTTGGTAACTACATAAATTCAAACGATCATCTCTTTGAACATGGGGTGATCAGTAACATACGACAGATCAACAAAATATAGAATAACTTGATAGCATTTCTACATAACAATAAAACTACTGTTAATACGTAAAGCAGCATCACTATACAATTACATAGCGGATAAAAGTATATTCCTCAGCCAGACGTATCCAGAGTGTAAAGCACCGAAGACCAAGCACACAGTGAACACCTTTTCTAGACTGCCTAAAAAAAACACGGCAGGAGGCTTCGGAGAGTACTAAAACTTGACTGAAGGTGCCGCAGCCTCGCCCTCTCTTTCCCCCTTGACAGGATTTAGACACACTTTTCTCCCCAAATCGATATCTATTCCCAACTCACCCCCGCCTTCCCCAACACCCATCAACACCCAAACACATATCGCGGTATAGCATGTTGCGTTGTGTTGCCGCTGTGTTGTGCTGTGTTCTCTCGTCCTGTGCAGTGTTGGGATGAAGTTTCTGGGAGTCTTCTGATTTAGTTATGCGTTGCTCTGTTGCCCCTAAAGGCTCGGCTGCAGATTTGATTCGTAGTTTTTTTTTCTTTTAACTCCTTTCCTCCCACTCTCACTTTTTTGTTCTTTTCCAGCACGGCTTTTGATTGGCTTTCTCTTTCGTTTTGTCCCTTACTCCTTCATCCTCCTTTTAAACGTCTCTCTCTCTCTCTCTCTCTCTCTCTCTCTCTCTCTCTCTCTCTCTCTCTCTCTCTCTCTCTCTCTCTCTCTCTCTCTCTCTCTCTCTCTCTCTCTCTCTCTCTCTCTCTCTCTCTCTCTCTCTCTCTCTCTCTCTCTCTCTCTCACACACACACACACACACACACACACACACACTCACTTTTTTTTATCTTTTTCATCAGTATTAAATTTAATTGGCTTTCTCCCTCACTTTCTCTCACTCATATCCTTCATTTTCCTTTTAAGCCACACACACACACACACACACACACACACACACACACACACACACACACACACACACACACACACACACACACTACCTTCCACTATTTTTCCCTCATCAGTACATTTGATCGGTTTTCTCCTTCAATATCTCCCTAACCTTCCTCATCTTCCTCTTAAGAACCTCACACACACACACACACACACACACACACACACACACACACACACACACACCCTTCCATTTTTTTATCTCACTTTCATCAGTACATTTGAGTGGCTTCCTCCCTCGTTTTATCCTTTACATTCCTTTCAGGCGTCTTACATACACTCCCTCCACTTTATTTCTCCCTTTCAACGGTACATTTGATTGGCTTCCACCCTCGTTTCCTCCCTCATCATCCTCTTAAGCGTCATTAGTAAACCGCATCAAAGAATGTCAATTTTTATGCTTGTTCAAATGCTCTCCAAAGTCGACGATTTCCTGGTAAGTGGCGTTCGCTTTCCATTCGTTTGGTTGGATCACCTCTCAATGTGGAGAAAGTATACATAGTGTTTTTTGTACTTATTCTCTCTCCGGTAATTATTGAGAATCACTACGCGCCTCCAAAATACGATATTACGCCTCCATATTATACTTAAGGGACGAAATACATGTCCCTTAACCTTAATATGAAGGGGGAAAAATTTAAAAGTGAAGAAAAAGTGGTAAAGGTAGTGGAAAGTATAGTATGGAGGCGTAATATCGTATTTTGAAGGCGCGTAGTGATTCTCAATAATTACCCTCTCTCCCTCTATCTATCTATCAATCTATCTATCTATCTATCTCGACGCTCTCAGAAGGATACAGGCGTTGACAAAGCGGACGCTACACACAAACAGGAAGGAGCCAGGAATTGATTGCCTTTCTCAGTCCGACTTCTCGCGTTCCAGCCTTTTAAGAGCCAATGAGAATTCACTTCCCCAGTAATTCCCGCTCCGCATTTTAACGCCTCTTCACACACGTCTCCGTTTGATCTCTCGCGAAAGGGAATAAGCCTGGATCTCTTCCCTACGTATTAGCTCTCCCTTCAGAGACGCTTTATACTTAACGAGGGTATACGTTGGAAGGGAATTGAATCTTATACTGTTTTGAAGTTTGTGAGCTCCAGTATTTGATCAAGTATATTAATTTTTGATCTTGTGTGTGTGTGTGTGTGTGTGTGTGTGTGTGTAATTCACCACGGCCTGATCACGAGTTGGGTTCACTTTCGCCAGCAGGTACCCTCCCAACACGAGCAAGTGCATGCTCATTATCGTCGATCTCTGGGTACTGCCAGGACCTCGCACACCACACACCACATCCCCCTTACTCAAGGGGGGACAGTAACCACTCCTAGTCAACGGAAAGAATCTGCCCTGAGCGGGGCTCGAACCGCCGCCTGTTTGGCCGTGAGGCCTTGCAGCGCGGCGCTCTAGCCGACTGAGCTACCGGAGCGGTGTGTGTGTGTGTGTGTGTGTGTGTGTGTGTGTGTGTGTGTGTGTGTGTGTGTGTGTGTGTGTGTGTGTGTGTGTGTGTGTGTGTGTGACAGAGAGCGAGGAAGAATTGGTATTAAAAAAATATGTATAGTTCTTTTCCTCATTTATATATGTTTTATAGTAATATATTTCAACGGTGACTATTACAAGTTAATTTAATTACGAAACAAAACTTCACATCGCCCAAATCTGTCTGTAAAACTCTTTCAACGAAAGAAAACCTAGAAATGAGAAGGTCAACAAAAAAATCATTTACATTACACAGAACGTCGGAATTTTTTAAACATCATTTTTATCCTTCTCTATTAGATATTATGTACCTGTTAATTGATATGATGATTACCTAGAGGAAAACTGTATTGAACGTTCTGTGCTGGATACATCTCTGAAGGTATTGATGTCATTGTATTTTTTGGGGGGGGAAGGATTGAAACAACGCACAGGAGATAAAAACTACACACACACACACACACACACACACACACACACACACACACACACACACACACTCAAGAGGGGGTCTGAGAAGCATCCCAAGAATTTCGAAATGATTCCTTCTTCCCTTCCGCTCCCCTTAACGACCCGCCTGATGATGCTGCATAACGACTCACACTTTTATCATTGGTAAACTAAATATAGAAGAGGAGAAATGTTTTTTTTATCTTTTAATTTATATCTACATCGGTTTTTTTCCCTAGAGGAGTCACAGAGAACTTACATAACAGAAACGGAAGAGAGGAGAAATTTGAACGCTCAAGTATATTAAAAAAGTTTTCCATATGCGTAAACCGTTCAAATTATACAAATATATATATAAACTAAAATATCTGACATCTGTGAATACCACGTTGCTTTTGTTTCTCTAAGTCTAATATACAGGCAGAAAAAGAGAAGGCTTGTGCAGGACATTTTGTGTGGGTGTAAAAACTTATGATAAAATGATACGGATTCCCTCGCTGAAAACTTAGATGCAATGTGATACGAAGCCTTATTTTTGTGTTCTTCCTCCTGCGAAAAGAAATGAAAAACAAAAAAACAAAAAAGGCACTAATTAAATACTACGGAGTGTATCAATAATATAAAAATGATTTACTGAGATTAAATGGGTGTAATTTATATTCTCTCTCTCTCTCTCTCTCTCTCTCTCTCTCTCTCTCTCTCTCTCTCTCTCTCTCTCTCTCTCTCTCTCTCTCTCTCTCTCTCTCTCTCTCTCTCTCTCTCTCTCTCTCTCTCTCTCTCTCTCTCTCTCTCTCATATTAAAGTTTGGTTCTCCATCGTAATATAAGCGGGAGCGAAAAGATGCGATAAAAGTGAGAGTTTTCATATACGTCCTTTTTTTTATGTATATTTCGGCGTCACGTCTAACATATTTTGCTACGTAATGATTATGCTTTATTTTTAGGGCTTTCGCGTCCCTTATTAGTAGGGTTATAGTAATAGTAGTAGTAGTAGTAGTAGTAGTAGTAGTAGTAGTAGTAGTAGTAGTAGTAGTAGTAGTAGTAGTAGTAGTAGAAGTAGTAGTAGTAGCAGTAGTAGTAGTAGTTGTAGCAGCAGTAAAACTATTATTACTGTTACTATTTTTATTTTTATTATTATTATTTTTATTATTATTATTATTATTATTATTATTATTATTATTATTATTATTATTATTATTATTATTACTATTATCATTCGTCATCATACTATTACAGACGACAAAGGAAAAAAATTAAAAGATTGCTGCTGAAATCCAGTGTTTAAATGTAGTTATTTCATAGTCAAATCTCTTTTTTTTTTTTTGTGATATGCCTTCTCTAAAAGAATTCTTTCAGTGTCGCAGTAAAATTCATTATACTTTTTTTTTTTATTTCTCGCAGTAATAAGAGGAGAAATGGATTCGCCGTTATATTAATATTTATCCTCTTCCTCCTCCTCCTCCTCCTCCTCCTCCTCCTCCTCCTCTCCATCCTCCTCCTCCTCCTCCTCCTCCTCTCCCTCCTCCTCCTCCTCCTCCTCCTCTTCGACACTATTAACAGCAATATAACGGAAGCAATCTCTTACTTTGATTTGCTACTCTGCGTATAGTGAGATATTGGCGCCACTAATGATGCCATCACCAGTACATCGCCATGAAAAGCAAGCCATGATCTGCAGCCGGGCCAGTATTACCAACACCATCATTCGTAACATTACCATAACCACCACCATCATCATCACAAACAGTAGTAACACCATCATCTACAACCCACATCCACCACCATCATCCCCACTATCACCATCACCATCAACTACATCACATTACCAACAGCATCATTAAAACTCCTCCTCCTCCTCCTCCTCCTCCTCCTCCTCCTCCTCCTCCTCCTCCTCCCTTGCTCTTCCTCCCTTTCTGCAACTCGAAACTCTCGCCAAAATAATTTACGAGACCATCAGCACAAGTTTGGGAAATGTATGATTCTCAGATTAGGCTCGTTCTTATTCGTTGCGGGCGCGATATTAGCGCTTATAATTCATCTAGGAAGTGTAATATGCACTTTTCGTATATATATGGATGATTATTGGGGGAGTTCGTTCTTGGCGCCGCAATTGCAGGGTCATATGGCGCCAGTATATATATTGGAGCTCCTTGTCGTGTACTACTTGACTATCAAGATCTGTTCGCTATTAACACATTGGATACGGATTTCCTACAAGAAGACATCACCAAGCTACAGGAGTGGAACAAAAAGTGGCAGCTCCAATTTAGTGAAGAAAAATGTGAGGTCATGCATCTTGGGAGGGGAAATCCAGCATACCAATACCACATGGGAAACACTCCACTACCCACCACAGAGGCAGAAAAAGACCTGGGAGCATATGTTACTAGGGTACCAGTGAAGGCGAAATCCGTGCCAATCGCAGCGGACGGGTTAAAAGGCTATTTATTAAGTGTTTATGTTGAGGATGTGAAAGTGACAGTAACAGATAGATTAGGTAAGTTATTTTCCTCATAATCTTTACATCTTTTCCCAATTTAGAAGGCCACTCGTTACCTTGTGTCTAGGATGTGGCAATTATGATAAGATAAAGTCTGTTACATTCCTCACAACTGCAATCATTAACACAGGTATTATATTTTCACCTGTCCTTCTTCACCTGTTCTTCTTTCTTCCCATATTTCTCCTCCTACGTCTCTCTTTCATTCACTCTTAAGATTTCCCTCCCACGTATCCAGCTCTTCTAAATTGTCTTCTATTCCTTGCCTCTTCATACTCATCTCAACGCCCCATTCGCCAATATACTCAATTCGCAGACCCTATTTTCTCAGGACACTTCTCCACCCGAAATTGACCTCTCTTTTGGCTACTCTTTTCTTTTACCTTTCATGGGAGCGGCGAGTAGCGGGCTTTTTTTTATGGTACCCTTTTTGTTGCCCTTGAGCAGTGTCCTCTGATGTAAAAAAAAAAAAAAAAAAAAAAATATCCTCCTTTTTTCTTCAACCCCTTTCCCTTCTCTTATTCACCTTAACGTTATATACGCCAATTAACTCGATCCCCAAACCCATTTCCTCAATCTCCTTCTCTTTTTCCTCTCATCTTCCTCCCCACCCCTCCCCCCTTTCACTCCCTTCTCCTTCGTTTCCTCTCCCCACCCCAACCCCGCCAGCAAGAACAAGTCGCGGAAGACAAACATAATCCTCGCGGTCCACACACTCGCCGGGAGACAAAAGCCGCGTCAACAAAATCACGAGAAAGAAACATTCCACCAAAGTTGCATGCAATTCACAAGGTCAACAGAGGTCGGGGCCAAATGCACACACACACACACACACACACACACACACACACACACACACACACACACACACATGCATGCTTGTTGTTTTAATTTAATCACCGCCGGATTTAGCGACAGAGTACCTCGTTTCAGCTTTGGATTCGTGTGTGTATATATATGTAACACTCTCTCTCTCTCTCTCTCTCTCTCTCTCTCTCTCTCTCTCTCTCTCTCTCTCTCTCTCTCTCTCTCTCTCTCTCTCTCTCTCTCTCTCTCTCTCTCTCCCATCAGGGTATTTGTTTACAGTGCGCTTTCTAAACACGGAAACACGTTCACATTTTTCCCGACTTTTGGTGTAACACAATCAACATCGACAGGCCGGACAGCGCTGCGGACAGGTGGCTCAGGTGAAGACAGACAGGCAGGTAAGAAAATCATCAGGTAGGTCGGACGGCGTGATGGACAGGTGGCAAGCAGGCAGGTAAGGCGAGGCAAGATGTCCGTAGGATGGAATTAACAGGTAAGAGAGAGAGGATGGCGAAAGTGAGAATGGTTTGTGGGGAAATTGTTAAAGTGAAAAGTGAAGCAAGAGAGACAGAGAGACACAGAGAGAGACAGAGAAGGAGTTGCGGCACACCAAGATGATACACAGGGAGGAATGAGGACATGAGGGAGAGATGAGGTAGTGTGAAAAGATGTGCACCAAGAGACACTGAAGGCTGATGGAAGAAGATTAGCAGTGGGGAGGATGGACTGGTGGGGAGGGAGGCTCACGACGGAAAGCTGCTTGATGTGGGAGACAGAATGGTGGTGGTGATGATGATGATGATGATAAGTAGAAGTTGGAAGAAGGGGAGGGGGAGGACGAGGACGAGGAGGAAGAGGAGTAAGTAGGCCAAAAGAGGAAGATACGAAGAACAGGAAATGCAGAGGAAGGAAACGAAGAGGAAACGGGAAACGAATAAACAGGAAAACAGACGTAAAAAAGCGAAAAGGAAAGAGAAGAGGAACAGAAAATGCAGAGGAAGACAACGAAGAGGAAGGGGAAAACGGAGATAAACAAAAGTTAGACTAAATAACGCGATAAGCAAAAAGATAAGGAATAGGAAAGCCAGAGGAAGAAAACGAAGTGGAAACGGAAAACGAGGATGAAAAGGAAAAAAAAAAAAAACGAAACAAAGCAATAAGCAATAAAGATGAGGAACAGGAAAGCCAGAGAAAGAAAACGAAGTGGAAACAGGAAAGCGAGGATAAACGGGGAAACAGACACGATAAAGCGATAAGAGGAAAACATGAGAAAGAATCAAGGAAGAGAAAGGAAAAGGAAGAGAAAATCACGTGTCGTCCATTGCGTCTGTCTGTCTACGCGGCGGTGATGTTTACAGAGCCTTTTGGGAAGAGTGGACGACTGAAGGCAGGTGGAGGGAGGTGGATGGGGGGGTGAAGGCGGGTGAGTGGATGGGAAGAGGTGCCAGGAAGTAAGGTAAGTGGAGGGAGGTGGATGGAGGGGGTGAAGGCGGGTTAGTGGATGGGAAAAGGTGCCAGGAAGTAAGGTAGGTGGAGGGAGGTGGATGGGGGGGGTGAAGGCGGGTGAATGGGTGGGAAGAGGTACCAGGAAGTAGGGTAGGTGGATGGGTAGATTGAGGTGCCTGGAAGTGGATGAAGTGGGGTGGATGGAGATGGGTGGAGTGGGTGGATGGGGTGGGAGGAGGTGCCAGGGTGAGGTAGAGGGTGGGTGGGGTGTGGAAGGGGTTAAAGAAGGGGGTGGATGGTGACTGGGAGTGGGTGGAAGGGGGTTAAAGGAAGTGGGTGGGTGGAAGGGGGTTAAAAGGGGGTGAGTGGGTAGGTGGAGGTGCGTGGAAGTGGGTGAGTGGATGGGGGGGGGAGGGGGGGGGGGATCGCCGCGTCGCCCAGGGTCGTCTTCTTGAACCAACAAAACCTGAGTCTCGCATTTCCTTCCCCGTGTCTTAGATCTTTGCCTGGACTGCCGCCGGCGAGCAATTATTTGACGTGCAACATTGGAGGCGAGTCCGGATGCTCCCCGCTTCCATTATTCTATTTCGCTGGCAGTACTTTGTGGAGGCACGGTAAAAATGCTGCTGGCGGACGATAACAGTCATTACTAAGGAATGTCCGCGTCATTTGTTGCGTTAATGAGTTTATGCCTGCGGAACCTGGCCGTCTGATTGGTTCTGTCGCGCCGTTTGATTGGGGGAATATTAGATTGTTTGTCCCTCATCCCTTTGAATGGAAACTTCCCGCTTTTATGCAATTCATGGAAAACACGGAGAGAGGCGGAAGCGTCCCTCACATGCCCGGCGGACGACTGACGCGCCTCATCGCTGACAAAACTCATCCGCGGGGGCAACGGCCCGGGAAACAAGGCCGCGACGGACTATCGAACAGCCTTATTGACGTGTTCTTACGCCTCGTCTATGTCACGTTGAAGGACCATGTAGGAGAAAGAAGAACAGGCCACCAGGGACACGAAACACAAATACAATGAGATATATACACAGGTAATGAACCAACAAGACTTTACTAGACAACAGGAACAAGAGAGACGAGGAGAGAGGGAGATGGAATGAGGGTGTTGGTGAGAGTGAGAAATAACGAGACAACAGAGATGGGGAAATAGAAGCAAGGATAAACAGTTCCAAGGACACGGAGGAAACTAGGCCGTGAGGGAAGACAACTATTTCACAAGACACGAAAAGATATAAGGAAACTATACAACCAGACGGCCTACACATGGGAACTCCTGAGAATCGGTTACTTCCCTACTCCCCCCTTCATCTGCAAGTCTACCTAACAGCCATTTCAAACTTTCAATCGTGCTGGCATCAACTACGTATCTACTTGATCTGTTTCACTCGTCCTCCGTCCTATTGGAGAACCAGTCTTTACCACTCTCCCTCCGAAACCTGAATATAACCAGATTATACCCATTAGTGTGTCCTAGTACCTGTTTTCAGTTTTAGTTTTATCATTATTATCGCCCGCATTAATCCTTGGCCAAAGGGTGCAAAGAAGACACAGAATAGAGAGAATCAGAACGGTGGGAAAAACTTTGGTAAGAAAATCAAGATGAGTAGGAAATGGAAAAGCAAGGTAAAGCAAAGCACAAATAAGACTAAAAAAAAAAAGAGACGGTGTTAAGGCTGGGCGGGACAGAAGGAAGCAGGACACGAGAGCGGTCTTTAGTAAGCAAAAAAGGAAATTATTAACGAGGAAGTGTACGTATGACACGCTAAAGAACAGAAGAACAGGATTACATAGACATGTTGAGGGCGGCATAAAACAAGGGGGAAACAGGAAAAAATAAGCCCTCAAAGAAAAATACAGAGCTGAGCACCCGTACCAAGAGGAAGAAGAAAGACAGGCTGGGCAATCTAAGAAAAAAAAACAGGGTAATAGGGAAAGAAATTGCTGTGGCGGAACAAAGCAGAGGAATAAAAAAAAAGGAGAGGTCCTAAGAGAAAAAAGATAATGCAACAGTTTAGGAAATAGAAGCCACGGTTAGACAAAGCGCAAAGAAGGCATAGCAACAGAGACAGGAAGAGCTACGGGGAAACAAGAAGCGGGAAGCAGGATGGATGAAAGCAAGAAAAAAAAAAGTTCCAAGAGACAAAGCATGAAGAATACATAGCAACGAAGGAAGGACGAGCTACAGGCTACAATACGGCGGGAAGCAGGATGGATGAAAGCAAGAAAAAAAAGAGTACCAAGAAATAAGAAGGTAAGAAAAGACAAAACAGTGACGTGATGCAAACCTCCAGCGTGTCATAATGAGCGTCCTAAGAAGACAGCAACGAAGGAAGGAAGAGCTACAGGATACAAGACGGCGGGAAGCAGGATGGATGAAAACAAGAAAAAGAGTACCAAGGAACGGGAAGGTAAGACAAGACAAAGCAGTGACGTGATGCAAAACTCCAGCGTGCCATAATGAGCAGCCTCCCCGCCGAGCGTCCGGGCCTCTGTACAGCCGTGAGTTAAAGAGAAAACAGTTCCGATGGGGCCATTAGGCGAGGAGTTACGCCCCGGCTGCGACTTCATTATGTGTGCGAATATTGCTCGCCTTACTAACGCTGAATATATGACGTCACTGAATCACCGGAATTGAATGGGGGCCGAGGAGGGATTTTTGTCAATTAGTACGGTCGCCACTCATATTAATATCGATGAAAGCTGTGGAAGCCATCTCAAGATTTAAAATACTATGTGGAGTGGTTGGTGGAAACAGTGTGAGGCAAATTCAAATAGTTACCAGACCAAGAAGCGTTACGAGAGTTCTCCGCTTTCGGTATAACTGGAGTTCTTGATTTGCAACTTATTATTGAATGGACGATCGTATTTCACTGATATTTTACTCTTCACTTACACGGAACTGCTCCCTCCTTCACTGCTAGGTTACATTACACTAAGGTTCACTTCGCTCGCTTCAATGGCGGTGATGAATGTCATATGCAAGAGAAAAGGACCTCTAGGGGATAAGATAATAATGCTTTGAGCTTACGTTTAGTCATTACAAGTGGACTAATGAACGTCAACTCGGAACAAAAACAAATGAGCAAGCTGTACAATAATCCAGCCTGAACCCTTATAAGGAGTTAGTCACAAAATGAACGAACAACTCGGATAATTAAGTGAGGAATCTACAAACTTGCTGAGGAGTAGAATCACGTAATTAAGTTGTCTTGTGCAGAAATTAATTACGAGGACTAGCCAGCGTTGAGCGTGTTGTCCCCGCGAGGAGGAAAGTTACGGGCGACGATAAATTGGGTCCGACATTCTGAAAAATTATTTTGCTCATATCACTCCGATTTGAAGCCTGGCGAGGAGCTGAACACACTGAGGGCTGAGTTAGATTACAGAAAAAATGGGCTGTTTATAAAATTCTACGATGTTATTAACTGCATTGTCAGACCGTGGCGAAGTTATGGTAAAAAAAGGGATAAAATATAATAAAATAGTCTTCACGATGATCATTATTGCAATGTTTTATCTCTTCCTACTTCAATTTAGTATATATTTCTTCTTTTTCTTCCTCTTCTTCTTCTTCATTTTCTTCTTCATCGTTTTCTTTCCGTTTTCTAGTTTTTTCTAATTCATTTTCTCCTTCTTGTTTCTAATCTTCCTCCTCCTCCTCCACATCCTCCTTATCCTCCTTACCCTCTTTATTCTTTTTTCCACAGCTTTCCTCCTTTCTTATATACCATTCTTTTTCGGGGTTTTTTTTTATACCTTCCATTTCTTCTTTCACTCCTCCATTGATCCACCACCAGCATCACCATTACCACCACCACCACTATCACCACCACCACCACCACCAGGGTCACGGCTGGGGGTCGGGGCTCAGAGACGGAAGCCATAAGTTAGGAGAGGAAGGGATCGTCGCGAGAAATGGGCCACACCACACCCTATCACGCACCACCGGCCGCCGCTGCCATAACCTCACGCCCTCCTGCCCTACAAGTTATGGACGCGGGAATATAACTGTGTCTCTTATCGCCGACGTAACTGCCGTAGACCTGACACACTATAGAACTAACTTATAACCCTATTTCTTCGCTCTCTTTGCTACCCCAACTGCTTGCCTTACTATCCTACAAGTTATGGATAAGGAAATACAAATGAGTCTTTTCGCCAACATAACTCTGTATTCTATCGCCTACCACAGCCCCTATACATACACACTAAGGAACTAACTTATAACTCTATTTCTTCGCCCTCTTTGCTACCCCAACTGCTTGCCATACTATCCTACAAGTTATAGATAAGAGAATACAAATGAGTCTTTTCGCCAACATAACTGTATCCTATCGCCATCCACAGCCACTAAGGAACTAATTTATAACTCTCTATTTCTTAACCCTCTTTGCTACCCCAATTACCTGCCTTACTATCCAACAAGTTATAGATAAGAGAATATATGAGTCTTTTCGCCAACATAAGTGTATCCTATCGCCATCCACAGCCACTAAGGAACTAACTTATAACTCATTTTTTCACCCTCTTTGCTACCTCAACTGCTTGCTTTACTATCCTACAAGTTATGGACATCAGAATATAACTATGTATCTTATCACTCTACACAGCCCTAACACATTACATAACTAGCTTATATAACAGTGTATTTGCTCACCCTCTTGCTAACACTGATGCACGCCTTCCTGTCATACAAGTTACAGACACACTAATAGAACTGTCACTTATTGCCACTATAACTCTATCGTATCACCACCCAGAGCCATAACACACTACAAATCTAACTTCTTTAACAGTGTATTTGTTCACTCTCTTGCTATCACAACTTCACGCCTTCCTACCTTATAAGTTATGAACACATGGATATAGCTGTGAATCTTATCGCTGTCCACAACCCTAACAATTTGCATCACTAACTTCAAACTGTGTTCCCTCACTACACACAACATCCTTTTACTGCTACAGCTATACTCCTTACTTTCATACTTAACCTCCGACTACCCTTTCTAAGTCTGTTTGCATCATACTATTACTAACAGGCAAGTCATGTTCAAAAGAGTCATACGTCCTCAAAAGTGGTTCAGAGAAAGCTGGTTCGGAGAGTGGTTTGACATATTGATACTGTTGCAACTTATCTCTAGGGATTGGACACGGAAAGGAGAATTTGTACCACCGTCAATACGTACATATTTAACAATGACTTAAATGAACCCAGACCAAGATACTAAATCCTGCAAGAGGTGTAATGGGTATGTTTTTTTTTTTTTTACAGCAAAGGAGACAGCTGGAAAAAAAAAAGCCCGCTACTCACCACTGCTCCTAAAATGGTATCCGACTATCCTTTATGTAATCCAGTCCTACTTTCCTCTTAAATCTGATCAGAACACGACAAAACTGGTGAAGGTGTAGTGGGTGAAAACGTGTATTTGTCCAGGTGTTTTTTCTATCCATCTCTTTTTACCTTCCCAGCCTTACAAATCCCTTACACGCGTCCAGGCAGCGAACACACCTCTCCCTCGACCTTCCTCCCTCCACCCCTGAACGATTTACCGCTGATCTCATTCCTGATCCTGTCTGTCACACTTATACCCACAACTCTTCCTGGTACTGCCCCTCTCCACTCCTCCTCCTGCTTCTGTTTGCCTCCATTTCTCTCTCACAATCCAATTTTTCAAGCCTTTCTCACCTAACTCAGAGAAAATAGAAATATCAATGTGACTGTACTCTGACAAATAAATATAGTGTCAGTTTTCCCTTCTAGTATAGCGTTAAAAATTTTCGTATGTGTCAGGCAGCCGTGCAGAAGTAATAAAATTTCGAATTCCAGGTTTCCTTCAATAGAGCATTCACATAACTTTCAAACACCAAAACAAATGAAAAAAAAAGTATTTCTAGTTTACTGAACATATAACATTCCAATGGCTGACTGGTGTGCCTTGAAATAAAAGTAACAGAGACCACGTATTTCCAGTATTCCCAATTCCCTCTAGCGCAACATTCCTGGCAGGTGAGATGTGAAAGTAAAAAGTAAAAAGTCACTAAATCATTGCAGAGAGAGAGTCCGCACACCTGAACACAACTCGCCCTCCTCTCCACGCACCTGCACACCAATCACTAGAACGAGACCCTTAAGTGAACCTAAGCTCTTGAGGCTTTTCAGTTAATCCGGCCATCAAGAACAGTGAGCACAACCCGGAACTGAAATGACACAAACGTGACTCGAACGGCAAACATTAACGACTAACATTTTGACGATGAAATGACGAGAATGAATATATTTGCTCGTTCAAGTGATATATTCGCGTTGATAGATGCAATAAACCAACACAACGCATGTAAATCGTGCCAACAGTTGCAAAATTGTAAGAATAATCCATAAACCACCTGAAACAACAAGCGCGACTTTAATATCTCTACTTAAGGACGATATACGCAAACAATCTCATTAAAATCAAATAAAAATACTAATAAAAACACTGCTTATAATGTTTTTGAAGTCAAGCTCTCTTCTAATTAATCCCCTTCCACCTTTTTTTACTATCAGGCGGGCCATTAGGGCGTCAGAGGCTTGTTACTGGAGGTCGTTTGTCAGAGCGGCGGATGTGCTGGCGGTGATGGCGCGGCGGATGGCGGTAATCTGAATAAACTCAAGAGAAAAGTGTGGCAACGAGCGTGTGAATGGCCGGGGACACACGAGAAACTTGCGCCTTATAGAAAACCGTCGCCGTCACATCATTACCACGCTCCGGAACCCCATGGCACGCGAATTTCTTCATCGACATAACCAAAACCACAACCACCACAACAACCACCAAAACCATCTACACCACATCAATTGCTTTCATGTCTCATCACCATCATCATCGTCACCTATACTTTGTTTTTCAAGCTTTCAATCACCCACACCCACACACACACACACAGGCACACACACACACACACACTGACGGGGATCAATAGAGGTCCTTCCTGCACAACGACCTCAACGCAATTTTCATTCGTGCGGCGGCCAGTCACATGTTGCAAGGAGCGAAAATGTGAAGGAAATTTTTCGAAGCTGTCTCGCGGGATGACGCGTGCACAATGCAGTCCTCTTCATCATGCCGGGAGACGGCGGCGAAGGCGGCGGTGGTGGTGGTGCTGCTGGGCTGGTGCTGGACTGCTGCTGAGGCGGTGCTGGGTGGACTCAAGCTTAGATCCAGGCAGGGGAGACCAGTCCGTACCCCCGAAAAGCACCTTCCCACAGCCACAATCACAGTTGCCTCCACGATCAAGAGGCGGCGGCGGTGGTGCTCCTGATGCTGAGCTGGTGCTGAGCCGGTGCTGGGTGAGCTCACGCATAGATCCAGGCAGAGAAGACGAGGCCGGACACCGAAATGCACCTTCCCGCAGCCACAATCAGACAAAAGCCTCCACGATCCCACCAGGCATGAGGACGCCCGTCTGCCTCCCTCCCTCGGCACAGCGGCTCGTGGCCCGGTCAAGGTCACGCCTCGCCTCGCCTTGGCTCCCCGTCACTCTTGCGGAAGGTTCCGGTCCAGCCCCGCGGCGGCCCGGCCCCGGAAGGTTCCTGCATTATTTGGTTGGGTTGCGTTTCTCAACAGCCAGCGTCGCCGCGCTCCGCTGCCGCCGCCCCCAGGGAAGCCTCTTTGTCTCATGGTGTTGCAGTAAAGCTACGGCCAATCCTTTGTCATTATATTCTAATGCGATGGTGTGCCGCTGCTGGCCGAGGGGTAAAATGACTTTAATACTTATTTTAATAGTGAAGAATTACAATATGAGTCTTGTATGTAACCTGTACTCCATGAAGCAGAGTTTTTACAAGCCAGTCTCTTCCAGGTTCTGCTGAGACTGCAGGCTTTTAATTTGTAGTGCAAACATCCCCGCGCCTCCCCGCTCCCTACCTGCACGAGCACTTCTTGTCCACAAACATATTTTTCCCCGCCTGTGCCAACACTTTCCGCCGGCACCAACACCCTTGCATTCACCGCTACTCCTTGGTTACCTCAACACACACACACGAACACGCACGCACACACACACACACACACACACACACACCAGCCTTCCTTGCCAGCACTCACACATTCCTTCCTTTCACAGCCATTCTTTACCTGCACTGGAGCTACGAACACCCTAACCTTTACCTTTCTCAGAGCAGCAGGTGTGCCCTAAACGCCTACAGGAAGCCCTAACCCAGAAAACCCCTCTGGACACGGACGTCCAAAGTTGCCATTTCCTCCGCGGCTGGAAAAAAGGAGACACAACGTTTCCCCTCAACCAACAACGTGAAGCAAAACAACGCCTCGCCCCGTCCGCCCGCCCCGTGGCCCCACACACGAGTTTCCTCCCCGTTTCCGAGTCGTATGAGAGTTGATGTCGCCTCCAGATTCCTAAAATATTTACCTTATCGTTTCTCAGTCTCTCTCTCTCTCTCTCTCTCTCTCTCTCTCTCTCTCTCTCTCTCTCTCTCCTATACTTTTCCCAGATGGCGGTGGGTTTCCTGTCCTCGTTTATGGGTCCTCAACACCAGCTTGCTATTATTGCCTCGCAGGACGGCTTCTAAAAGTTCTGGTCCCTCTACCTTCATGAACTGTTAACAGGAGGCGCAGCGGGAGCGTCATCTGCACCCGCCACAACCTTCCACCCCTCCGTCTCGCCTCATACTGTCCCGGCACGCATGATAAAAGTTGA